>NW_007825134.1:0-817 GCF_000696425.1 Galeopterus variegatus
CTGAAATCAGTATGTTGAAGATCTGTACTCCCATGTTCATTGCAGCACTATTCATAATAACAAAGATGTGAAATCAACCTAAGTGTCCATCAGTGGATGAATGGATAAAGAAAATGTGATATATATATGATGGAATACTATTCAGCCTTAAAAACAAAGAAAAAAGGGCCGGCCCGGTGGCGCAGTGCTACAGTGCGCTGCTTGGGAGTGTGGCGGTGCTCCTGCCGAGGGTTCAGATCCCACATACAGACCGGTTCCCGCTGACTGGCTGAGCGAGGTGCGGGCGCAGCACTGAGGGTTGCAGTCCCGTTGCCGGTCCCAGTCCCGTGCGGGCGTGACACTGAGGGTTGCGATCCGTTGCTGGACACGAAAAAAGACAAAAAGGAAAAAAAAAAAACAAAGAAAAAGAAGGAATTTTTTCGTTTAATAAAACACGGATGAACCTGAAGGATATTATGTTAAATGAAATAAGCCAGTTGTAGAAAGACAAGTACCATATGATCTTACTTATACGTGGAATCCAAAAACGATGAACTCATAGAAGCAGAGAGTAGCATGGTGGTTACCAGGGACTGGGGGTGGAGGGGTTAGGAGATGTTGGTCAAAGGAAACAAAATTTTAATTGGGAGGAATAAGTTTGAGAGATCTATTGTACAACGTGCTGACTATAGTTAATAAATTGTGCATTTTAAAGTGGGTAAGAAGATAGATTTTAGGTCTTCTCGTCACCAAAAAATGATGTTTGTGAAGTGATAAAAATGTTAATTCTCTTGATTTAGCCATTCCACAATATATACATATTTCAAAATATTATGTT
>NW_007825135.1:0-817 GCF_000696425.1 Galeopterus variegatus
ATCCATCTGGCCTAATGTAATCAGGGTTGTCATAAGTGAAAGACAGATGTAGAAGAGAAAGAACCAGATAGATTGCAGCATGAGAAGGTCTTGGCTAGACATTGTTGACTTCGAAGATGGAGAAACAAGGCTAGAAGTCAGGGAATGTGGTAGCTTCTAGAAGCTGGAAAAGTCAAGGCAATGGATTCTGTCCTAGAGCCTTCAGAAGAAATGCAGCCCTGCCGACATCTTGATTTTAGTCGAGTAAAACCTATTTCAACCTTTCAGCCTCCAGAAATGCAAGACAATAAATTTGTGCTATTTTAAGCCACCAAGTTTGTAGCAATTCGTAACTGCAGCAGTAGGAGACTAATGTACCCTGAGAGGCTTCTTGCCATTTACAGTAAAACTGACAGCACAGAAAGCAGAGCAGATAAAGGAATTAGGGCCTTGGTGACATTGTTTAGCTACTAAAGACAATCATATCTCTGGGGGAGAAGGGACAAATGTTTCTTACAGAAATATTCCAAATAATAAATGTAGAAGCAATGAGGGAAGTAGAAAATCAACATTGGAATTCTACAGTAATAATTGCTCCAAGCAAGATCTAGTGATGAATTCTAAAATTAGTGGGTGAAAACTTAATGAGAAATCAGATATTTGCATAACCTCAAATTATCTCCACTTCCAAATATTTATTAATTAATGTGATAGTTTTTAACATATTTCCACAAATTCTTGATATCTCTCCATTTAGGAGGTGAAGATTAGCCCATCTACCCTTTGAGTGTGGGTTGGACTTACAGACTTCCTTTTAACAAGTGAGTATGGAAAGAGA
>NW_007825136.1:0-817 GCF_000696425.1 Galeopterus variegatus
AAAAAAAAAACTTAATAATTATTAAAAATTTTATAAACTGTAAGGTACTATGCAAATTATAAGCACCAATTCAAATTAGCCCATAACCTATGTCATTTAGTCTCTTGTAAGTACTGTAGATAGAGCTGGGTGGTTTTTACCTGGCCAGAGCAGCTTCTAGTTATCCTCAATCTGGGAAATTCTACAGAAGACCAAAAATGAACTTTAAAATGTAGGAGTACAGACTTACTATTTTATTACTGGCATACGAATTTATATTTCATTTTGGGTGTGAAATGTCAGTGACTTAGATCTTTCCAAAGAGAAAATCAGCATTCTGTTAAACAGCAGGATAAAAGTAGTACAATCGGTTTCAAGTTGCTTGTGAAGAACCAATCCTCACCAGGGGTGCCCATGCTAGGAAGGAGATAGGTCAAGAAATCAGTAAAAGCTTCATTCTCTCATTTTAAGGGACACAGATTTTTTAAGAATTTACAAGATTTGGAAGAGAAGCCCACTGTCACAAAAACAATAGTGTCATTATTGAGCCTTAACTCCTCTCGGAGTTAAACAGCAAGGGGTTGTAAATATTTAAATAAAAGAATCCCCTTTGAGATTATAATAAACATGGTCACAACACAAGTAAAGTCAGAAGTAGGACAGAGAACGCTCCGAAGGCTGGTTTGGTTATCCGAGATCATCAAAACTGGCTGACCCCTACATTATGTGCAAAAATATAAAAGACAAATAAAAAATGCAAACAAATTTTCCTTTCTAAAGTACTTTTAAGAAAAAAAGCAGGGCCTTGGAAGTTTTGGGTTTTTTTCCTCCCCTGTTG
>NW_007825137.1:0-817 GCF_000696425.1 Galeopterus variegatus
AAGGAAGGAAAGAAAGACCACAGTGGTGTGTTGGACTTGCAGAGGGAGAGACCATACCTAGCAATACAAAATGAAGTGGGGAAAGGCGGGTAGGGAGGGAGGTCAGGGAAAATTGGGGGGATAATTGGGTGGGGGACACAGGGTATAATCACAATTTGTGGTAATGGATCTGGCCATCACATCTTAGGCACGAGTGGTGACAATGTGATTTGTACACCATGAATATTCATAACCAAGAAAATAAATAAATAAATGAATGAATAAATAAATAAATAAAAATAAAATAAAATAAAATAAAATAAAACCCTTTGTCTTCCTTTACCTCCCTGAATACCCATAGTTTACTATGGCATGCAGTGTTATTCCCAAATAAAACTTTTCTAAGAGATATGTTTCTATAATTTTTTTAACTTTAACATGACACAAACAACCATGCCACAGCAAATATACACACACAGGAACATCAAAATATACTCAGGAAGAACAACACGACAGTAGTGTGTGCACATACATGCACTTAATTAGACATAACACTGTAGAAAAAAGTGAATATTTATGAAATTTTGTGACTCTAGAGAAAGCTAAAATGTGACATGGCCAGACAGAGAAATAAACATATTGTAAATAACAAAATAATGCAAGTTTCCCCCCCACCTTTCCATGACAGCAATGTACATAATAACTAGAGGAAGAGATCAAGTCCCATGACTCGTTACTCAAATGGTGAGTGATAATGCTCAACCTCAATTACCTCTTTTTATGTTTATCTATGAATATTTTTTTTTTTTTTTTGGTTTTGTTTTGAATTTTTCTCTCA
>NW_007825138.1:0-817 GCF_000696425.1 Galeopterus variegatus
CTGGAAACTTATAGCCACTGTTACCTCTTAAAACTGCCATTTTTCCCTCTCCAATCTAACCGTGTTCACAGACCAGCACAATGGTTTGTGAAAACAGACCAGAGTTCTTATCCATCTCCACCACTTTTTAGTTGTGTTATTTTAAATTTTTTAGGCCTCAGTTTCCTCATCTGTAAAATGGGGTAATAATGTCTGGGCTACTAACGGGTGGTAGTAAGGAGTTAAGAAAAGAGCTGTGCTCTGAGGTCTGATGGCCGGGATACAAATGCCCACAGTTGTCATTTGCTAGCCTATCAGTTCAGGCGCACGTTAAATCTCAGAGTTAACCTTCAAATGAGATTAATAATGATATTTATTTCATGAGATTGTTGTGGAGATTACATGAAATAATGCAAATAAAACAGCTGAGCACAGTAACTGGTAGATATCCAGGGTTCACCAAATGCTAACTATGTTTTTTAATTAAAGTCTCTCTTTAGGTTAGAAGTTCATCTGGAACAAACCCTTCACTGTACACTTTTTATACCTCCGGCATTCACTACAAATACACAGGCATTTAAACGTGATGATGATGGAAATACAAAAATTAGCAAGTTTTGCTTTTTATCACAAAAGTCATGCTTCTTTTAAGTCTCAACCTACAGATTTTCATTACATTACCCAGAAGTTATACTGGTAGACTATTTCCTTCTGTGACAAGTTCAAACAGTTGGAAACGTGAATTAAGTAATCTCCAAGCCTATAGGTAAGTGACTAAAAAAAAAAATGCCTTAAGTGTTCTTTCCCAATATAAAAGTACTCACTATTCCACTAAAGA
>NW_007825139.1:0-817 GCF_000696425.1 Galeopterus variegatus
GAGGGAGGTTTTGGTGATGGGACACAATAACTAACTACATTGTATATCGACAAAATAAAAAAAATAAAAATAAAAATAAAAAATAAATAAATAAAAAAAAGAAAAAGAAAAAAAACATATACAGCATTCAAGGCATTTTTTAAAATTGAGATATAATTTACATACGTAAAATAAAACTTTAAAGTGTATAATTTAGTGTGTTTTAGTATATTCACAGTTGTGCAACTATCAGCACTATCTCATTCCAGAACATTTCATCACCTCCAAAAGAAACTCCATTTCCATTAGCAGTCATTTCTCATTCTCCTCTCCTCCCAGCCCTTCACAAACACTAAACTACTTTCTGTTTCTAGTGATTGTTTATTCTGAACATTGCACATAAATGGAATCCTACAATAGGTGGCCTTTTGTGCCTGGGTTCTTTCACTTGGCATGTTTCCAGGGTTCGTCTATGTTGTAGCATATATTAATACTTCGTTTTTAATGGCTGAGTAGTGTTCCATTGTGTGGCATATTTTGTTTATCTATTCATCAGTTGATGGACATTTTGCATTGTTTCCACTTTTTTTGGCTTTTGTGAATAGTGTGCTGCTATGAACATTCACATACAAGTATCTGTTTGAAATTCTTTTGGGTATATACCTAGAGGGGAATTTCTGGGTTATGGGGTGGTTCTATGTTTAATTTTTTGAGGAACCACCAAACTTTTTCCATGGCAGTTAAACCATTTTGTTTGCCATGAAGGTTAATTCTAGATGTCAACTTGATTAGATGAAGGAATGCCAAGAAACCTGGTAAAGCTATCATTTTAGGTGTG
>NW_007825140.1:0-817 GCF_000696425.1 Galeopterus variegatus
GAGAACTAGGCTCTATTTAGCTCTTATTGCACCTTTTAAAATATTGAGCTAACAACTTAAAAATTCATGTATTTCATATAAAAATATGGGTACTTGCCTTTTCTTGAGAAAAGATCTGGTGATACCAAACCTAATAATGACTGCCGTTTTTAGACAGGGCAAGCAATCTCCAATATGTCTCAATCCCCACTTGCTTCCTATTGTCTCTCTTACACTGAGAATGAATATCTGCTACCATCAGTCATTGCACTTGGATTATTTTTCTTTTCATAGTAGCAAAATATTTTTCCATAAAAATGTCTTAATTAAAAATGGGAAGAAAAAATAGAAACTGAGAGGCCTGTCTGATTATCCTCCACCCATCCCTCTTCACTCATTAATGCTACCCGTCTGGCCTCACAGGCTTTTGAGTCTTTTATATCTGTATCCCTAGATTAGAACTACATAATTTCTTGAAATAAAAATTATTAAGACTGTGGGTCTAAGGGGCAGGGGAAATCTTTCCCTTCAACTCCCTGAAGGTTCTCTGAAAAATCAACTGATAAACACAGATTAATATGAAGAAAAGGCCTAACAAAGTGCATGCATTAACAGTGGTAAGTGTGGATGTGGTTCTGAGGGTTTAGAAGGAGAGTGCATGGGGAACGATCCCTCTCTCTTCTCCCCGCAGGAAGAACCTGTTCTAGGCCATTCTGTCTCCCAAGGGTTCCACTTACTCCAGGGTAATTTATGATATCCTCTGGAGACTCCCAGGGCAAAGCAGACATTATATTAGCTAATCTGATAAATTGAGTCGAAATGGCCACTTCAAAATGTA
>NW_007825141.1:0-817 GCF_000696425.1 Galeopterus variegatus
ATTTTCATACAAATCTAAGAGCCAAGTTCATACTAAATCTACTGCTGCACCTAAAAAAAAATTATATGTGAACACTTTTAGAATAGTGCAATACTTTTGCAAATAGATCAAACAAGCTGAGACCATTCTCCGTTCCCCAAAAGTTGAGTACCTAGGAGTACAAAATACAACTGAGTAAAAATAAAAAAAAGAAAGAAAGAAAAAGAGCTCATCTATCTTTTTGCCTTCTACTCAAACAGAACTCTAGGAAGCCCCTGAGAGAGCAGACTGATTAATCTCCTTTCATAACTAGTAGTAGTTGGTAGAAGCAGCTCCGATCAGAGAGTGTAGAAAACTGCACTTAACACGAGGCGTCATCTCACACTGGTTATGTGGTCTTGGGCAAGTTCTGGACCTGTAAAATAAAATATGGGACTTGGCCAGTTGTTTTCCAGCTGTGCTTTCTAGGGACAGGCAGTGTGAAGGAATCAGAGCAGGTAAGTCTGATTCCCAGTCTCTCCACTTACATCAAATAGAACAGCTCTGGGTTTATCCATGCTACAAATTGAGCTTCTGCCTAAGCCTTCAATTAAAGGGTTTCATATCTTAAGATATTTTTAAAAATAAAACAACCTAGAAAACCACTGAATTTGGTTTCCAGAGTGAATGTTCTAAAAAAAAAATCGCTGTCAGAGAAGGAAAAATAATGTTTCTAGAATTTGTGCACAGACATTATACACATACACAGAAGTGCCATTAGCACAGAACATCAGCACCAATTCTGGAGTCAGATCCTTCAATCACTTAACACACCCTGAGGCAAAGCTGATTTGGGTAT
>NW_007825142.1:0-817 GCF_000696425.1 Galeopterus variegatus
TTTATTTTTCTTTATGGCATTCATCTATACTTGGTGTTATATGTTCATTCATTTACAAAGGCAAGGACCATGTCTTTTTTGTATACCAATATATTTTCAGAGACTGTAATACATAAGACACATAGTAGGTGCTAAATATATATTTGTGCAATTAATAACTGTCATGTGTACATGCCCGTTTGAGTGTGCACGTGCACACACTCATGCCCCTATCTGTTTACTCCTGTGGTGAAACCTGCTGAATCTCAGTGTTTAGTGACACACATGAACAAAGGCAGACTTTTAGAGTCAAGGCCTTGAATGCTTTAGGTAATTATCATCTCAGGTGCTACACAGAAAATATAATACACTCTTGCTTCCATTTCTTGCTTTGGTGTCAATATGTATATAAGACTCACTTTAATACCTTAGAGGCATTCCTGTGCTTCTTAGGCTTGAAAGAGGGGATAAGCTGGTTATGCACTTTGGAGGACACGTGCTTCCCATTTCAGCAAATGTGCTTGTGAATACTTCACAGCAACTGTGCTTCCCCAAATACACTTGCAGATCTTACATGCCATGCGTGGAACAAAACTGATTTCGTGACTCAAGCTTTTATTGTAATGATTGCTATTATTTCCATGGGGGGGTCATTTTTAAAAAGGCTCTAATAATGGGGGAGTCTGTGCATGTGTGGAAGCAGAAGGTGTATTGGAAATCTCTGTATCTTCTTCCCAATTTTGCTGTGAACCTAAAACTTCTCTAAAAAAAATTGTCTTTTAAAAATTTTTTCAGAGAAGAAAAGAAAGAAAATGTAAGAAATTAAAAAAAAAAAAAA
>NW_007825143.1:0-817 GCF_000696425.1 Galeopterus variegatus
CCCGCGGCGGGAGCGTCGCTGCGCTCCCAGCACCGCACTCTCCGGAGTGCGCCAAGGGGCCGGCCTTCTACTGTCACTTTTAAAGCAAACAGAATACCTGATGACAGAGAAGTATGCTTTGTTCCACTAAATTGGGCAGAGTTCTACCAATTGCCTGCTTCTTAGTCTAGTTCTTGTAGTTCTTTCTCAGGTGCTGGCGTGAAGAGTGAAGGTGTTTTGCTTTCAGCAAAAAGCAAGGGGACAGAGGGAAATGGGGAGGCATTTCAGGTATGGAGGACAAGACCGCTTATCGCAGTTGCCATAGAAACCTCAAGTAGTCGTGGTGACCATCATGACTTTTCAGTAGAGACCCTCGTGGACTGACGAGTTGAGCAGGATCCCTCCTTTGGATGTTTGGACTCAGCTGAGAGTGTGGGTGCCACGTGGTGGGGGCTGAGCTTCCCTGGGGTGTAGGGAGAGAATGGGATCCCAGATCCAAGTCCCCTCGTTCCTGCTTTGGGACTCAGTGCCCTGCTGCCCCACTGTCTTGTGAGTGAGAGAGATGTGGGACCCTCCTGGCCCCAGTGAATGTGAATGCCCCAGGGTGTCCTGGAGCTGCTTTCCACGTAAGGACAGGACGTGGGAGGATAACACAGGTAACAACTCTCTCTGAGCCCAGCTTCCCATCTGTGGAATGGGGAAGAGAATGCTCACCCACAGGATTACTGGGACCTTCAGTGATAACACATGTGCAAGCCCGTAGCTCTGTGGTTACTGAGGATCATGGATGTCTGTATGAATTCAGGCCACTTCTTATTCCTTTACAGATTGGTTGTTA
>NW_007825144.1:0-817 GCF_000696425.1 Galeopterus variegatus
CAAACATAACCCATTTAACATGATCCCAAAGAAAAAATCTGAACCATCTGACAAACTCTGTTGGTTATTTGCTCACACACTAGAGAAAGACCTAATTATGTAATACAGGTGAACAAAACAAAGAAAGCAAAATAGATAAATGTCTCTACAGTAATGCACTTTGCATGATCTACCTGGAGAAAGAAACATTCAACTTCTTAAAGTGTATTTGTGACAGCATATAAGAGAAGGATTGTTGAATTTACATGTTGTCTCTTCCTGTGGAAGAATTACATACACACATACACACGCACACACACAACGAGAATAGAATAACTGTATACCTCAACAGGTTTACTTTCTTACCAAGTGCCTTAAATATAGTAATAAACAACTCCAGCCTGTTTTTAAAGCTTCTTACCACCCCCATTTACCCTACTTTTCACCAAAACTCTGTATTTTCATTCATTAGTCCCCACACTCCTACTCTTTTCCTGCAAATCTTTCAAAATATGTAACACCACTTATGACTAAAAGGAAGAAAATAAAAAGAAAAATAATAGTTATATACATCTCTATACTTTCATGATTTATATGCAGCATCATATGTATAAAAAAGTAAGCAGAACTATAAAGTAAATACATTTTGCAGTGAAGTTATTAAATCTATATATGATTATGTGTATGTGGTAGTGACATTACAAAAATCAATTTCATTATCATACACTGAGCGATATCTAATCTCTCTCATTTAAAATATGGTGTTATTCAACAATCACAATTCCTTGAACTTGTTAAGACAAGTGAACAGATATGATGTAGTGGGGGGGAGGGGAGA
>NW_007825145.1:0-817 GCF_000696425.1 Galeopterus variegatus
ACTAATGACATGGAAGTTAGTGTATTAATCTTGTAAGAATTGCATGAATACATAAACAACAAAAGGTACCTATAAACATTCTCTCTCACCCTCAGTCCTTTAAATAGTTATGCTATGACTTCACATCAGAACAAGTAAATAGGCAAAAATAAATTTTGTTTTAAAAAAGGTAAAAATATATCTAAAAGTTATATTGGATTCCTGACATTATTGAAGACCCCAGATGAATAGAACATCAATATTCAGCTAGGCAGGACTTCAGGCTCATCAAATTAACAAACAGAGAAATTAGGTAATGGAATTCAGATTTGCAGAAAAATGACATTTTAAAAAACATTTTTAAAGGAATGTGCTACTCCATGCAGAACTTTAATATTTCTAATATATCTTCATGTAGTACAAAGCAAGCATATAAACAAAATTGTAGAGTTGTTATATTTCATAAAAATCGCTGATTAATAACCAGAGGGAAGCCTGATTGTTGTTTTCAGATGCCAAGTGCATGCTTTAGTGGCAAGTTTTTAAACTATTTTTCTACTTTTCATTGATGGGTATACAGTTTATTATAACTTTTTAAAAAGTTTTGAGAAGTCAGTAAATTTAACCAAAGGTATAATAAAATTTTGAAAATATTCAACAAAAAAAGTTTAGTAATATTAGCAGTCTTAAGCGCAGATCAGATCAAATATTTAATGTGTAACATATTGATCTGTTTTAGATCTTATGCTGTTGGTAAAAGTATAAAGTTGAAAGAATAAAAAATAAAATAATAAAATTAAAAGAATAAAACAGTTAAAAGAATAACTGTTTGCTAAGT
>NW_007825146.1:0-817 GCF_000696425.1 Galeopterus variegatus
AAGTATTTGTAAACTTTAGCTGTGACATCAAATATTTGTGTAGTTATACATTATATTCAGTCATTGTTTAGTTCCAGTATGCCCAAAAAAACCTAAAAATTTTAAAGTAATTCTTCCAGAAAATAATTATATAACTATAAAATTATCTTAGAAACATCGGACTTCATAAATATCAAAATTGTTAAAAGGAAATTTTTAAAAATATACATTTTAACACATAATAATGAGCATCTACTCTGTTCCAGCCACTGAGCTAACATGCTAGAGATACAATGAGCTTCATACTCTAGTGGTGATTACCAATAGCTAAAGTACAGTATGATAAGTACCCAGGTAAAAGTTATTTAAAGGCTTTAAGGAAACAGAGACAGTAAGTCCCTAACTTTGCTAGAAGGTGTTGGGAATTGTTTTCCAAATGACAAAATGCTTAAACTGAGTGTTGCAAGAGCAGCTGGAGTTTTCCATGCCATGAAGCCATTTGAATGAAGAACATTTTAAGCAGAAAAACTGGAACAGGCAGTGGCACCCACTGATACTGCAGTACTGAGGCACTGATAAAGCACAGCCCCTTGGTAAACTGTAAGCATTTCAACAGAGCTACATCAGAGAGCTGGAGCATGATGAAGGGTAAACCTCACACGGCAGGTGATAGGGAGCTACTCAGAGGATGTCAGAAAAGGAGTGAGAACTGTTTTTCTGAAAAGATCACTCTTGCCGTAGTGTAATGCAGGGATGGTGACAGGGAAAGAATGGGAGCAAAGAGAGGGGACTAGAGAGACAGAAAAGGGTCTAAAACTAAAGGAAGCATGGGGTAAAA
>NW_007825147.1:0-817 GCF_000696425.1 Galeopterus variegatus
TGCCTATTCATCCCTCCCCCAACATACAGCCCTTGACAACCACTGATCCGTTTCCTGTCTCTATAACTTTGTCTTTTCCAGAATGTCACATTGTTGGAATCGTACAGTATGTAACCTTTTCAGACTGGCTTCTTTCAATTAGTAATGTACACCTAAGTTTCCTCGATGTCTTTTCATGGCTTGATAGCTCATTTCTTTTTGGCATGAAATAATATTCCATTGTCTTGATGTACCACAGTTAATTTGTCCATTCACCTACTGAAGGTCATCTGCGCGACTTCTAAGTTCTGGCAATTATGAATAAAGCTGCTGTAAATATCCACGTACAGGTTGTGTGGACTTAAGTTTTCAACTCCTTTGGGTAAATACCAGGGGGGCATGATTGCTGAATTGTATGGGCAGGGTATGCTTAGTTTTGTAAGAAACTGCCAGACTGCCTTCTGGGGTGGCCGCACCGTTTTGATTCTCACCAGCAATGAATGGAAGTTCCCATTGCTCCACGTCCTCGTCAGCATCGCGTGGTGTCAGCGTTCTGGATTTTGGCCATTCTAATTGGTGTGCCGTGATATGTCATGTTGTTTTAATTAGCATTTCCCTGATGACATATGATGTGCAGCATCCTTTCATATGTTTATTTGCCATCTGTATATCTTGTTTGGTGAGGTGTCTTTGGCCTATTTTTTAATTGGGTTGCTTACTTTCTTATTGTTTAGTTTTAAGAGTTCTTTGCGTATTTGGGATAACAGTCCTTTATCTAATGTGTCTTTTGCAAATATTTTCTCCTAATCTGTGACTTGTCTTCTCATTCTCTTGACAT
>NW_007825148.1:0-817 GCF_000696425.1 Galeopterus variegatus
AAGTTTGTTTGACAATATGGAGACAGAAATGTGGCTCATGGAACCTCCTGGTGAAGCAGGTGGGTCATGGTCATGAGACATGCTGTACCTGGCTCTCCCCGTTTCTTGCTAATTCCATTGTTGACACATTGAGGCTCACTGGTTTTCATGTAGGAGCTCACTGGCACTGCTGACTTTTCTAAGGCTTGTCTGTGAACCCTATTTGGCTTTATGTCCTTTTGTCCAAACTGTATTTTTTTTTCAGAATATTTAGGAATGTCCCTTGATTTTAAAAATTATTTTCCTACTTAAATGCATTAAAAGAAGAGGGTGTACATGCGTGTGCTGGGGGGTGGGGGGGAAGGAGAAGTGGTGAGCTAATGGGAACAAAACTATGCTATCTACTCTAAGTGAGTCATTGTACAGTATATGCATGTACTGAAACAACACATCATGCCCCACAAATATGTACAAGTAAATGTTAAAATTTTTAAAAAATTTAAAAATTCATTTACTTAAAAAAATTAATTGACAAATTAAAACATTTTATTTTAAAATTATTTTTTAATAATTATACATATTCATGGAGTACAGAGTAATATTTTAATATACACTGTGCAATGATCATATCAGGCTAATTAGCATCATTTCTTTGTGATAAGAACATTTGAACTCTCTTGTAGCAATTTGGAAAGATACAATAAATTATTGTTAATTATAGATACCTAGCACTACTATAGAATACTAGAACATATTTTTTCCTGTATAGATGTAATTCTTTGTCTGTTAAACAATCTCTCCCTATCCTCCCACTCCCCTCCTTTTCCCAGCCTCTAGT
>NW_007825149.1:0-817 GCF_000696425.1 Galeopterus variegatus
AACCCAAGACTTCAATAGACAGGTATTTAAAGAACTTGGATGGGAGATTCATATAACGAAGTTATAAAACATGATTAAAAATGTTATCAAATATCACTCTAGACAAAGAAGAGTTATTATTGGTCATTAAAAAAGCTGATTTTTTTTGTTGTTTTTTTTTAAAGCAACAGTACTCAGTACTAATGATGATTTTTGTGAGATAGACTTAAACATTATTGGTGAGAATTTATATTGGAAGATTTGTTATGGAAAACCTTTTGGAAACATGAATCAAGGGCTTACTGTCCACGTCATTTGACCTTTTCTTTTTCATTATTGTATTTCAGAAAGAAATAAATATTGACAAAAAACTATGTAAGAATTTTATGGTACAAAAAAATGGAGACAATATTATTGTTCGTCACAAATCAAAATGTGTATTATGCTACCATTGAAAATTAGGTTAATGGAAACGTATTCTAAATGTGGGCAGATGGTCTGATATAATGTTAGGTGGGAAAAAACTAGACTGTATAGAACGGTGCTTGTAATATTATCTTAATTGTCAAAATAGGCAGATTCTAGAAATAATTCATTAATGTATCAACAGTAGGTATCTTGAGGGGATGTTGGAGATTACAGAGATTTTTTTGTGTCTGTTTTTTCCAGCTTTTAATAGTTTTCAAAATTCTTATGTTTCTATTATATCAGGCTAGAAATCAAGAATAGAATGTTATCATTAAGTCAGATGGCTATCAGGGCATTTTATACAAAAAGTTCACTTTTGAAAACCTTGTGAACAAAAGTAAGTTCCGGCAACTGAACTGTGTGGGGAGAT
>NW_007825150.1:0-817 GCF_000696425.1 Galeopterus variegatus
ACTTAGCAAACAGTTATTCTTTTAACTGTTTTATTCTTTTAATTTTATTATTTTATTTTTTTATTCTTTCAACTTTATACTTTTACCAACAGCATAAGATCTAAAACATATCAATATGTTACACATTAAATATTTGCTCTGATCTGCGCTTATGACTGCTAATATTACTAAACTTTTTTTGTTGAATATTTTCAAAATTTTATTATACCTTTGGTTAAATTTACTGACTTCTCAAAACTTTTTCAAAGTTATAATAAACTGTATACCCATCAATGAAAAGTAGAAAAATAGTTTAAAAACTTGCCACCAAAGCATGCACTTGGCATCTGAAAACAACTATCAGGCTTCCCTCTGGTTATTAATCAGGGATTTTTATGAAATATAACAACTCTACAATTTTGTTTATATGCTTGCTTTGTACTACATGAAGATATATTAGAAATATTAAAGTTCTGCATGGTGTAGCACATTCCTTTAAAAATGTTTTTTAAAATGTCATTTTTCTGCAAATCTGAATTCCATTACCTAATTTCTCTATTTGTTAATTTGATGAGCCTGAAGTCCTGCCTAGCTGCATATTGATGTTCTATTCATCTGGGGTCTTCAATAATGTCAGGAATCCAATATAACTTTTAGATATATTTTTACCTTTTTTAAAACAAAATTAATTTTTGCCTATTTACTTGTTCTGATGTGAAGTCATGGCATAACTATTTAAAGGACTGAGGGTGAGAGAGAATGTTTATAGGTACTTTCTGTTGTTTATGTATTCATGCAATTCTTACAAGATTAATACACTAACTTCCATGTCATTAGT
>NW_007825151.1:0-817 GCF_000696425.1 Galeopterus variegatus
TCTGGTGACTCAGCCGGACACATGAGGGGTCTGGTGACCCAGTCTGGCAAATATGAGAAGTATGTGACACAGTCTGTACAACCGGTTTGAAAGGTCTGGGAGCCCTAGCCCTAACCCAACAATACAATTGGCTACATCGGCAGGATTCCAACGATTGCGCTAGCCATGCACTACCACGTTTGGAATGCCCCAAAGACCTCACCCAAGAAGTGAAATTTGAACTGGTTTTAAAAAATGAGTGGAGAATTTACCAGAAAGAAAAAGAATATGACAGACAGAAAAAAGCATGAGAAAAGAACATGAAAGACCAGCGTAGCTGTACAAAGAAAACTGTGGCCTAAATATGGGCAGGACTGATTGGACATGAAGCTGGAAAAGTAGACTGGGCCATATAGATATATAAGAGCTTTGAATGACATTCAAAGCAAAGATTTTGGGACTTATGAAGTATAAAATAGGGAATAAGGTGCTATATTTGTTTTACAGAAAAATCATTTTGGCAGTAGCATGAGTGATAGACTAGAGGTTGAGAGACCTGCAACAGAGAGACCAGTTTGGCACCTATAGCAATTATGAGACCATTGCAGGTTACCATGGATACAACTAGGCATAGGAAATTATTTAGTAATAGAGCATGGAACATCATGTGATGTTTATTGGTTTAAAGCAAAACTCCTATCCCAGGACTCTTGGGCACGTTTCCAAAATAAAAACTCAGCATTTAAGTCAACCGCTGCTATGAAAGTTCTCCAGGATCAGGTAGGATGACACTTGATACAAAAAGTAGATCATAAAATGTAGGTCATTAAAAAAAAAA
>NW_007825152.1:0-817 GCF_000696425.1 Galeopterus variegatus
TTGGTATAACACATACATAAAACCTTAGTTCAGATTCTCCCT
This sequence comes from Galeopterus variegatus, assembly GCF_000696425.1. Taxonomy (NCBI): domain Eukaryota; kingdom Metazoa; phylum Chordata; class Mammalia; order Dermoptera; family Cynocephalidae; genus Galeopterus; species Galeopterus variegatus. The sequence goes on from NW_007825152.1 coordinate 43, forward strand.
AAGGAATTTAATTATTTTTAGTAACCTTCCCAGTACAGATTAGAGTTGTTATTTTTATTTGCATACGAGAGAGTAAAACAGAGAAGTTAAGCAGTTTTTCCAGAGCTATCCAATAAGCCATAATCACAGTTATTGATTAATTGAGTGGTTACTATATATATGTGTGTATTTGAATATATGCATATAAATGTGTATATATATTATGTATATATATAGTACTGCAAATATAATAGCTATATTTTATGTATATATGTACATATTTATGTATTAATGGGAGTGTATATTTATATAATGTCAAGATCTAGGGAATTGCAATTTATTAATCAAATTATTAAAATTAGGAAGGTTTTACCTGGACTCGAATAGTAAAGCATTAATATTCTCTCATCCATCTCAATTAAGTTCTTACCGAATCAGAATCACAAAAGAAAATGCATCATAAGTTATAGCACTATGGATGTGAAACCTCTAACGCTATAAAGAACACAAATCCAACGGGTTTACAATCCTGGGCATTACGCTTTGCTTTTTCTTCAAATCGTATAAATCTTTTGCCTTTTACAATCCTGGGCATGTACTTAGAATGTGGTAATAGGTATTTGAATAAGTGAATACAAAGTTAATAAACAAAAATCAGTTATATTTCTATATACCAGAAGCAAACAAATGGGGAGTGAAAGTCAGAAAGAAACTATTCTGTTCATAATAGTAACCAAAAGCATAAAATACTTAAGAATAATTTTAACCAAAGCTATCTAATATCCCTACACTGAAA
>NW_007825153.1:0-817 GCF_000696425.1 Galeopterus variegatus
TATATATCATTAAAGGAAGTGAGTTACAATATAAAAATATGGTAATTCAGGCTGTCAGTTCGCAATTGACAGCACATTCAGGCGGCTGCTTTCCTCAGCTGTCTCCAGAGACCCTATATTTAGTGAAAAGACGTTTCCCAGAAAAGTTTCATAAATACTCTCCATGGAGGAAAAAATGTATATTTATCACTTTGTATAAAAAGAAATCTAAAGCAAATGTTTTAGTAGCTGACTTCTCAGAAATTGCATGGATATTTTTAATCCATAGCTGGGAGAATTTTTCTAATCCACATTGTAAGAGTCAGTAAATGCTCTAGACTGGGTTACCCACTTGTTATTAACAGCACTGTCCTTACTTTTCTCCCTCGTTTGTTCTTCCTGCAGCCGTACTCCAACAGCATTCCTTGATTCTGGTGTTGGGGAGTGTATTAATCATGTTTTTTTTTTTTTCTGTACCTTATGATGCTTTGACATCTTGGGGTTTTGCTGACCAGGGAGAGACGGTTGGCCCTCCCAGGGCTAACTAATTCCTAGAGATAGCAAATTACTATCCTGTGAGTGCACCTTTCAAATGCAAACCAACCAATCCGAAGCCCCACAACCATCTCCTTTATCAGGTATCTGTTCCTCTGACCTAGTTACCCCAGGGCCAGATAATAGTTCTGCAGACAACTGAGCACATCCCTTATACCCCAGACCACTGAAGTTATTCAAACTAGCCAATTCTAAGCCTGCTTAGTCTGCTTACCCTGCCTTGCCCATTTCTTTCCCTAGAAAACCTCAATAAGGGCTCTTGCCCACACCTTCTCCTGGCTCC
>NW_007825154.1:0-817 GCF_000696425.1 Galeopterus variegatus
AACATATAATGCTAAAAGATAACCACCTCTCATTCTGAGATATGTATTATTAAATTATTTAATTTGTTGTATAGTAACAAGAAGATTGCATAATTGATAAGATTTTCCTTAATATGCTTTATTTAAATTTTTAAAATTTGTGAATTATAATAAGTACAATAACTAAAAAATATTGTTTCTACATCTGCATCTTTGTTTTTTTTCCTTTTTGTCTTTTTTCGTGACTGGCAACGGATCGCAACCCTCAGTGTCACGCCCGTACCGGACCGGGACCAGCAACGGGATCGCAACCCTCGGTGTTGCACCCACCCCTTGCTCAGCCAGTGAGTGGCCGGTCTGTATGTGGGATCCGAACCCTCGGCGGGAGCGTCGCCGCGCTCCCAAGTGGCGTATTGTAGCAGTGCGCCACCGGGCTGGCCCTACATCTGCATCTTTAAAGGTTATTCAAAGTTATTAGAAATAAAACATTTGACTCATTTTTTAAAAATTTTATTTATTTATTTATTTTTCCTTAATTTTATTTTGTCGATATACAATGAGATTGATTATTGTGGCCCATTACCGAAACCCCCCTCCCTCCTCCCTCTCCCACCCAACAATGCCCTTTCTGTTTGCTTGTCCTATCAACTTCAAGGAGTTGGAGTTGTTAAGTCTTCTTCTGCCCCACCCCCCGGTTTTTTTGTGTGTGCGTGTGAATTAATTAATTTATTTTTTGCTCCCACCAATGAGTGAGATCAATAGTATCAGGATGCCCATTACCATGAATCGTGGTTTTTCCCAATGTCCCCCACTCAATCCCTGACTTCCTTTCCCCTCT
>NW_007825155.1:0-817 GCF_000696425.1 Galeopterus variegatus
GCCTGCAGGGGAGTTTAGGTCTATATGTGTGTATTTATGTAGGGCTTCAGAGAGGTGGGTTAGGGACTTGCTGGGATTTTCAGTAGATCTCTGTGTGATTTCCTTAAGCTTGCAAATCAAGCATATGATCATGTTATCCTGGAGATCCCAATCCCTGTGGCCAGCCTGGTAGTCAATTTGGATCCATGCAAGGTACAGCAATGGCTCCTACAGGCTGCCTGTTATTTTGAGCATGTACTTCATCTGCCTGTTGTTAGGCCATTATTCAGACCTGCTCCTTGTCCTCGGGTGACAAAGTAGTAGTGAGGATCATAAAAATACATGTCAGGTGAGATCATAAGACTGGTTGAGCTATCTGAATTCCTTAAGATATATGTCTGGGTTGGACTGGAAAGATCCCAGTTGTTTTTCAATTTGGGAGAGATCAGAAAGAAAAAAGGGATATATATACCCAGATAATTCCCTCTGTCCTAGCCACTTCACAGAGGGGGTATAAAGGAGCTGGAGCTGAGGTGGGGTTTTTACCTGACAAAGGGCAAGAAGGAGAGGGGTGGGAGCCTGAGGATGAGCATCTCAAGACCAAGTAGGGGGAAGAGAGGGAAAATGTGAAGGGGCTGGTGAAGGATCTGTTGTGTAAGGAGGTGGTTGGGGAGTAGAGTGGTCTGACAGATCAAAAGATTGATCCAAGTCCAGAAGGGGATGTCAAGTGTGAGCTAGGAGAATTTGAGATTTGGGACAGTTTTGACAGAGAGAGAAGGACACAATCAGAGATAGAAGAAGGCTTGAACATAAGGAATCTCTCCGATTTTGCTGTTTG
>NW_007825156.1:0-817 GCF_000696425.1 Galeopterus variegatus
CGAGCAGCTTTGTTTTGTAAGACTCGCAGAGCCACCTGGTGGTCGACCTAGAAAACTGCGTTTGAGGCCACAGTTTTGTAGAAACGGCATTAAATGATGACCCCAGAGAGAGGAGACAGAAAAACGAGAAAAGCAGACAGCGTTACCAAGGAACCTTGGAAGCAGAGACATTTAGTGTTTATTTTTTTATTTTTTATTTTTATTTTTTTTCCTTTTTGTCTTTTTTCGTGTCCGGCAACGGATCGCAACCCTCAGTGTCGCGTCCGGTACGCACCCGTACCGGACCGGGACCGGCAATGGGATCGCAACCCTTGGTGCTGTGCTCACACCTTGCTCAGCCAGTGAGAGGGAACCGGTCTGTATGTGGGATCCGAACCCTCGGCGGGAGCGCCGCCGCGCTCCCAAGCGGTGCACTGTAGCAGTGCGCCACCGGGCCGGCCCCATTTAGTGTTTAAAAAAAAAAATCAAAAAAATGCTAAGTTAAAGTTAAAACAAATTTCTTCTCAGACCCTCTAAAATGTTGTCATGGACTGAATTTCTAAGAATAGCATATATTAGGCAGTACTTTAAAATTGATTTGATCAAGGAGCCCTTTTTATTTTTATGTATGTATTTATTTATTTATTTTTCTTTTTTGCGACCGGTAAGGGGATCACAACCCTTGACTTGGTGTTGTCGGCACCGCGTTCAGTCAGTGAGCACACCGGCCATCCCTATATAGGATCCGAACCCATAGCCTCGGCGCTCCCAGCGCCGCACTCTCCTGAGTGAGCCACGGGGTCGGCCCAAGGAGCCCTTTTTATATAAAGTATCTTAA
>NW_007825157.1:0-817 GCF_000696425.1 Galeopterus variegatus
TCCCAGAAAACAGTGATAGGACACTAGAGTGTGTTTGGGGGTGTTATCAGGGTCCCATAGAGGAACATCGGGAATGCTGAGGGGTGTAGAGGAAGAGTTGGAAGGGAGTGAGGTAATGTTTACAGGGACAGCAGCCAGAAGTGGGTGTAGCAAAGATGCACAAAGGAAGCAATTGTTAGGAGGGGTGGAGTTGAAGAAAGTCTGGTTAAGGATGATAACAGTTTCAGAAATAATTTGTTGTCAAGTGTAGATGGGAGAGGGCTGGTTGGCAGCGTTGATCTCTGAGGAAAGGGTTTCTTCTTGCTGAGAAATGTGAGTATGTATAGCAGATAAGGAAACGTGATTTTTTATGAGGACATATGTGTGGGAGATTTCAAATTGTCCACAAGGGAGAGAACCGACCCCAAAGTCACAGTAGAAAGATCCAACAACCACCCCAGCCCACCTGGAGTCCCAGGAGTCATTAATGAATAATTGGAATGTGTACCCATCCCACCTGCTCCCACCCCGCCGAAAGATTTGGTTTCTTTGGGCACCTTTGGATCATGATACCGACACGACCAGTATGGGCACCCCCCATAAGTTTTCGGCCACCAGTGACAATAATCTTTGGTTTGATCAAAAAGAAAACATAGATATGGGTAGGAGGCTTGAGGGATTAGTTTACTCCCTGTAAGGGGGATGGAAATGAGACTTTGGCATCCAGCTGGAGAACAGTCTGCCATGGAAGGGAGTAGTTTGGTGGTTTTACCTTGCTCCCCTGTATAAGTTTCTCGCACCGTGAACCGCCAAACGTACGGGGATTTAGAGGCACCTA
>NW_007825158.1:0-817 GCF_000696425.1 Galeopterus variegatus
ACAGTCACAAACGTAAAGGAGTTCTACCACCCATGAGCTCCTCTGCTTTGCCTCTACACCTGACTGCAAATGTGTGGAGGAAATACCATGAAGGAGAAGTCTCCCTAGTTATGGAATAGATAACATGACAAAGGGGAATATTGGTGAATGTACCTAGACTGAGCCCAGTTGGTTAAAAACAAGTTGCTAAGAGTAACAAGGTTTAAATCCTATCCCTTTTCTCATTTCTTGATTTTACACATTTGCAGAATAATAATGGTAGAACACATATAGTACCTAGCACCGTTCTTAATACTCTGTATGTAGAAATTAATTTAATCCTCATGACAATTCTGTGAGGTTGATACTATTACAATTATCTTCAATTTACAGATGAGTAAACTGAGGAATTGAGTAGTTGAGATTCTCTGCCTAAGGTCACATAACTTAGTTGGTGGTAAAACTGATTTTATGCCTGGCATCTTCACAACTACACAGTATTGCTTCTATGCTTGACTACATAGATACAGAATCCACCTGTCATCTAGTTCAGAGATCTCACAAATAAGCACTATTGGTCAGAAGGGAGATCAGCTCCAAAAAAGCAGAGAAAATGTAACACCGATTAAACGAACAACTCAGAAAGCACACCCTTCTCAAAGCACTAATATTAATAGTTTAATATTATTTGAAGACAAGTGTGTGGGCAGCACAGTGATGTGTTTTAAAGGTATTAATCATTTTGTGGATGCCATCACCACCAACATCATCATCATCATAGAATGCCCAGTAATTTATGATGGCACTTCTAAAAGTGGGCACTTCAGGAACAGATGAA
>NW_007825159.1:0-817 GCF_000696425.1 Galeopterus variegatus
TCATTTTCTTACACTCAAGTTTCCATATTGGATAGTGGTTAAAGGTGATTAATAATTTAACGTCATTTCAGAATAATCCTTTAAAGTCAATTTTAAGAGGTATCAGAGCTTTCTCTCTTAGTTTGTGTGTTTGTTTTCTGTATTTACTTTTATTTGGCTTCTTTTCAGCTTTAAATGTTTCTGACTTCTTTCAACTAGCATGATTAATTAGGAGTCTGATGTTTTCAAGTGTAAGAATTAGAACTGAACTGGTTAGTATCATAAGAAAAAAGTCAAAAACATGAAACTTACAAAAGGTGGAGACAGAAGAGGGTAAATATTTTTTTTTTCCTTTTTGTCTTTTTTTTCGTGACCAGCAATGGGATCACAACCCTGGGATCGCAACCCTCGGTGTCACGCCCGCACCGTGCTCAGCCAGTGAGCGGACCAGTCTCTACATGGGATCTGAATCCTCGGCGGGAGCGCCACCACACTCCCAAGCGCCGCACTCAACCAAGTGCACCACCGGGCCGGCCCTAAATAAAATTTAAAATAAGGAATCATGAGGCCTTTATTCTAATCCTACCTCCTCACCATGTTTTGTCCAGAAACCTGGATTCTCATCAGTGAGTTCAACCTTTAAAGGTGAGTATAATTTTTATTCAAATATTTCCTCAAACCTTATTAAAAAATCATGTTTTGGTAGATTTCCCAGAAGCTATTTAGACTAAGGTTTCTTGTAGAATCATACCTAGAACTGTATTTGTTTGATTGTGTTCTTTGGGAGTTAAATATGCCTTTTTGTTAAATTTCCCATCATTGCACAGTACAACAGACT
>NW_007825160.1:0-817 GCF_000696425.1 Galeopterus variegatus
ATATCCAGGTTTTGATGGCAAGCTGCCTCAAATCTATGTTGGAAGTAGATGGGATATCGATCACGAATAAATGAAATATGCAGGAGCTGTTGTGTTTTTATGTGGGTGAGTGAGGGTAAAGTCAGCCAGCGCCCTGGTGCTAGCCTTAAAGATGGGAAAACTAGGAGCAAGTTGGTGGCAAAGCCAACACAAGGCCCAGACTACTGCTATTTCACTGAACAAAGTGCCTGAACTTGGAAGATGAAACATGGTGCAGGACATACATTAATTTAGTGAGTTTTAATTTTTATTAATTGTTTTAAGTAAGGCAGTTATTCTTATCTCTGAGGCTTAGAGAAATCATAAGACTTGCCGTATATTGTTTTCCTAGGGCTTCCATCACAAAGCACCACAAACTAGTGACTCAAAACAACAGAAATCTGGGGTCGGCCCAGTGGCGCACTGCTACAGTACGCCGCTTGGGAGTGCGGCGGCGCTCCTGCCGAGGGTTCGGATCCCACATACAGACCGGTTCCCGCTCACTGGCTGAGCGAGGTGCGGGTGCAACACTGAGGGTTGCTATCCCTTGCCGGACACGAAAAAAGACAAAACAACAACAACAACAACAGAAATCTATTCTCCCACATCCCTGAAGGCTAGACATCTGAAATTAAGGTGTGAGCAGGGCATGCTCCCACCAACACCTGCAGGAGACTCTTCCTTTTCCTGTTCCAGCATCAGGAAACCCCAGGCATCCCTGGCTGGCAGCTCTCTCACTCTGGTCTCTGCTTCTGTCACCAGCGGCATTCTGTCTGTGTCTGTCTTCACTTGGCTATCT
>NW_007825161.1:0-817 GCF_000696425.1 Galeopterus variegatus
CATTTCATCCAACCTCAGAATATTCATTCTTCTCATCAGCACATGGGACATTCTCCAGGATAGACCACACATTAGGTCACAAATCAAGTCTTAACAAATTTTTAAAAAATGGAAATATTCCATGTACATTTTCAGACCACAAACTAGAAATCAATAACCAATGAAACTCTGGAAACTACACAAATACATGGAAATTAAACAACATTCTACTTAATGACATATAGGTCCAAGAAGAAATTAAGCAGGAAATCAATAAATTTTTTGAAACTAATGAAAACAATGAAACATCATACCAAGCCTGTGGGATACTGCAAAAGCAGTACTAAGGGGGAAATTTAAATGATTACTTCAGAAAAATGGATTAATGGCAATAAAACAACCTAACATTTCACCTTAAGGAACTAGAAAAACAAAAACAATCCAGATCCCAAGTTAGTACATGGAAAGACGTAATTAAGATCAGAGTAGAACTAAATGAAATAGAAATCCCAAATATGATATGAAAGATCAATGAAACAAAAAGTTGTGTTTTTTGAGAAGATAAATAAGATTGACATGCCATTAGCAGGCTCAGCAAAAGGAAAAGAGAGAGAGGACAAAAATAACAAAAATTAGAAATGAAAAATGTGATATTACAACCGATACCACAAAAATATGAGGAATCTAACTGGGGTGAGGTCAGATCTCAATGCAGTTAGACTGGCTATAATCAAAATGATGGTGAATAACAAATGCTGGTGACAGTGTGGAAAGAAGGGAGCACTCCTGCACTGTTGGTGGGAATGTAAGTTAGTACAACCACTATGGAAAACAGTAT
>NW_007825162.1:0-817 GCF_000696425.1 Galeopterus variegatus
AGGGTTGGAGACTGTGCACGGAGGCAGTGATGACAGAGGTAGAACAGTCGATGCAAAAGATATTAAAGAGTTGAAAGTTACAATATGAAACTTGGTAGTTGGATGTAGAAGGAAAGGGAAAGTAAGGAATTCACGAGATGGACGGACAGATGGAAGGATGGACAGATGGATGGATAAATGGATGGATGATAGGCTTGGATGTAAAGCAGCTCAGCTGTTTTAGACAAAATATAACTCATGTTATTTCATCCTATCCCATGAAGAGACATATGTCAACTTTTCGATATTCTCCTAAGTAAGTGATCCCAATTTTATTTCCAAGGATGTCTATAGTATGCATATTCTAAAATACTTTGAGCTGCAGAATTATGCTTAAATTATTTCATGCGTCAGCCTTTGAAAATCCCTGTGGGTTGCACTGCGAGTAGAGGAAGGTCCACTGCACTGGGAGATCGGAGGAAACCTCCACCTCTGTATCTTGTTAAATGGGGGAGCCTTGGGTGGATCACTTCTCTTCTCTGCCTTCCCGCTTTTTTTTTTTTTTTTTTTTTTCAATCTATGAAATGAAGTAATTGAGTTAGATGCTCTGGGAGTTTCTATTCGGTTCTAACATTTCCTATGTGGAAATAGATATCTCCAGGATATTATATGGAACACCAGAAAGTGTGCTTTATTAAATTTATTTACAGTGTTGCATATGTCAATAATTTTCCTAGGTGTGTTATACAATTAGGATAACTTTCCCTCCAAACTCAGTATCTTATTTCAGTTACTAGACTGCCTGGATTTGAACGCAGCCCTGCCAGCTATTAGTTGT
>NW_007825163.1:0-817 GCF_000696425.1 Galeopterus variegatus
TCAGTAAATTGTTATTTCTTCAACTGTAAAATACCTTGTTAGCCCCATGGCAATATCTCTTATCTGCCACAAACACCCGATCCCTCAGACCACTTGCACCTGCTTCTCTGTTTCGGCCTTCTCTTCCACCCAGGGCTGAGGCTGCCCAGGGAATGAAAACTCTTCCCCAGCCTTATCTGACATCAATGTCATTGTCAGCAGGTGAGAGTCTCGGGGTTGTCTCTAAGAGAAAACGAGGCTTCTGGAGCTTGAGCTTCAGGATTCTCTACCCAGTACAGCGTTTTCTGTAATTTTCTTCCGCTTTACTTATCATCATGATATGTGTCTATATTTGTCAGCTTATGCTGCCATAACAAAATACTGTAGAATGGGTGGCTTAAACAACAGGGATTTATTTCTCATGGTTTTGGAGGCTGGGATGTCCAAGATCAAGGTGCTGGCAGATTCAGTGTCTGGTGAAGGCCAATTTTCTGGTTCACAGATGGCGCCTTCTCGCTGTGTCCTCACTTGATTGAAGGGGCAAGGGACCTCTCTCAGGTCGCATTTATGAGGGCACTAATGCCATTTATGAGGGCTCTGCCCTTGTGACCTAGTCGCCTTCCAAAGACCCTGCCTCCTAATACCATTACCTTGGGGGTTAATATTTCAACATATGAATTAGGGGACACATCCAGACCACAACAGGTCCTCTTCTTGGCTTTCAGACAGGTGCCTTCTTGCTGTGTCCTTGCATGGCAGAGAGAGAGAGCTCTAGTGTTTTTTTCTGATGAGGACACTATTCCAATCATGAGGACCTCGACATATGAACTTTGGGGAA
>NW_007825164.1:0-817 GCF_000696425.1 Galeopterus variegatus
TATTTTCAGATGTAAACACGTTGTTGTTCTTACCACGCTCCTCCCTATCCACATCACCCACACAAACATGTAGAAGCTATGGATTCCCTTGATTTCTGTGGGACCATAGAGAAAATAGAGACTGCTTGGCTTGCAGACACTTCGTATAGGTTGTTAGCCTCACGTTACGTGTTCGTATTATGGAAGTAAGCTATGTGAGAGGAGAAGCTGAGCTCAAAGGGAAAAACACTTGGAAACTTAAGCCATATGTCTACCCTGCCACACCTTTCACAATTTCTTCTCAGATACCCATCACCCCCACAAACACACACATACAATCACTGAAATAATACAGATTGCATAATAAGCAGTAGAAGCATTATTGGAAGAGATGGGAAAAATAAGTCTTTAAAAGCAATAATGATTTTTACAGGTCCCACCTATGAACATATCTTCTTCTGGGTTCTTAGCATCTCGTATGAAATGCTACCTATTCACTGCCACTAGAAAAGTCCCCAGAAAGATGGTTCTAGGCATGCCTACAAGCTTGCCACCAAGAAAAATGATGCTACCCATGCATTTCTTCCCCGAAACCAGCTTAATCCACATATCGACTGTTAGCAACTCAGCCCTAACTCACTTTATAACGGTCACAGGAGAAGTTAGTGAGAAAAGCACTAACCAGGGGAACAAAAACAAAGGCAACCAGGCCAAGTGGGCTGACAGCAACATCTGTTTCTTATGCTTGTGCACATAAGTTATATCACACTTAATGCGGTACACACTCACCACAGGGCCTTTTCCAAGGACCCCACATTAATTTTCTAAACAAAATCCA
>NW_007825165.1:0-817 GCF_000696425.1 Galeopterus variegatus
ATTTATCTTGACACTACCTAAAATTAGCCAAACATCAAGCTTTGAGAGCAAAGTCCTCTAGGTTGTTAAGTCTGCCCAACCCCTGAAACTACCTGTAAGGAAATAGGGCCCAACTATAAGATAGAGGGCACAGTCTCAGGACTGCCCTCACTTCTAACCCAACTGCAAGTTTCAGAGGTTTCCAAAACCACCCTCAAGTTCAATTACTCACTTAAAGGAATCAAAGAATTCTTTGAAAGCTGTCACACTCATGCTTACAATTTATTTCAGGGAAAGGATATAGGTCAAAATTAGACAAAAGAAGACACTTAGAGTCTGAGAGGGCTTCAAATGTGAAGCTTCCATTGTCCTCAGAACGCATTAACTTCCTGATAGTGGTATGACAATACATGTAGAGTATTGTCAGCCAGAGGAGCTCACCTGAACTTCAGTGTCCAGAGTTTTTATTAGGGCTTCATTACATAGAGTATGAGTGGTAGATCTATTGTACATGTGGTTGAACTCAGTCTCCAGCCCCCACCCTAATCCCTGGAGATCAGGTTCATATCACCTGGCCTAAAGGGCCTACCATGAGTCACCTTGTTAGCATAAATTATTAGGTGTGGGCTGAGGGGCCCACCATGAATAACAGACACTCCTATCATTCAAGAAATTCCAGTGGTTTAGAGGTTACTTCCCAGGAACTGGGGACAAAGGCCAAACCTCTTTTTGGGCAAAGCCAAATTCCTTACTATACACTTTTCATCAGCTTATGCTTTAGAAAGGCAGTTATAATAAAAAACAAAAATAGCTACACTGAGAGTGTAGTAAGCTTTAG
>NW_007825166.1:0-817 GCF_000696425.1 Galeopterus variegatus
TAATCGATCTAGGAATACTAATCAGACCTGACTAATCGATCAAGGAAAACTAATCAGACCAAACTAATCGATCTTGGAAAACTAATCAGACCAAACTAATCAATCTAGGAAAAATAATCAGACTAAGTTAGTCGATCTAGGAAAACTAATCAGACCCAAATAATCTATCTAGTAAAACTAATCAGACCAGGCTAATTGAGCTAGGAATACTAATAAGACCCAGCTAATGCTAGGAACAATAATAAGACCCAGCTAATCGATCTAGGAAAACTACTCAGACCCAAGTAATCTATCTAGGAAAACTAAACAGACCCAACTAGTCAATCTACGAAAACTAATCAGACCCAACTAATCGATCTAGGAAAACTAATCAGACCCAAATAATCTATCTAGTAAAACTAATCAGACCAGGCTAATTGAGCTAGGAATACTAATAAGACCCAGCTAATCGATCTAGGAAAACTACTCAGACCCAAGTAATCTATCTAGGAAAACTAAACAGACCCAACTAGTCAATCTACGAAAACTAATCAGACCCAACTAATCGATCTAGAAAAACTAATCAAACCAAGCTAATCGATCTAACTAAACTCATCAGACCAAACTAATCGATCTAATTAAACTCATCCGACCATGCTTATCATTCTAATTAATCTCATCAGACCAAGATCCTCGATCGAAGTAAACTCATGAGACCAAGCACATTGATCAATGGAAACACATCACACCAATCTCATCAATCTACGTAACCTCAGTAGACCAAGCTCATCCGTCTAAGTTATCTCATCATACCAAGAAGATCGATCTAAACAAACTC
>NW_007825167.1:0-817 GCF_000696425.1 Galeopterus variegatus
TTTGTTTGTTTTTCCTTTTTGTCTTTTTTCATGTCTGGCAACGGATCGCAACCCTCAGTGTTGGGCCCGTACCGGACCAGGACCGGCAACGGGATCGCAACCCTCGGTGTCGCGCCCGCACCTCGCTCAGCCAGTGAGCAGGAACCGGTCTGTATGTGGGATCCAAACCCTCGGCGGGAGCACTGCCTGGCTCCCAAGCGGCGCACTGTAGCAGTGCACCACCAGGCCGGCCCCTATTTAGGAGTTTTTATGGAGGATGCGTTATATAGGCATGATTGATTAAATTACTGGCTATTGGTGATTAATTCAATCTCCAACCCCTTTCCCCTCCTTGGAGGTAGGGGTGGGGTGAGGCTGAAAGTTTCAAACCTCTAATGGTATAGTTGGCTCTCCTGGCAACCAGCCACCATCTTGAAGCTATCTAGGGGTCCACCAAGAGTAACCTCAGTGTAAAGTCAGGTGTGGTTGAAAAGGGCTTGTTATGAATAACAAACGAATCTCCTATCACTTCCATCACTTAGAAAATTATAAGGGTTTTAGAAGCTCTGTGTCAGAAACTTGGGACGAAGACCAAATATATGTTTCTTACTGTATCACAGACACAAATTTAAAGCTCCTCTCGCTCACCAAATCTGTGACAATTTGAACATCAAAATAATGCAAATATTATGTTACAATTCAGTGAATAAAACAGAAATCCACTACTCCATACTTATATAAATAGATGAATAAGTTTATCTACTTATTGATAACTAAATTACCTGTTTTCTACAGATAGAAGGAAAAAAATTCCTTATAATACACTAACTAATAAATA
>NW_007825168.1:0-817 GCF_000696425.1 Galeopterus variegatus
AAGGAGTCTTATGCCTGGGATGAGCCCCAAGCATTTTGTTTACCTGACAATCATTTCTCTATTACCATTGTGCTCACATACTTTTGGGTCTCGCCCTCAATCTGGGTTTCTCACACTGGCATTTCAGCTCTTGGCTGGAATTCAGAGCTTGCTCTGAACCCTGCACACTTAGCTAGGGCCTGGGTACACTTGGTTGTATCTTACTCTTTAGCAGAGGTGCACTTTCTGGCCCTTTTCTACCCAACTATTAGCTAAAGGTCCTGCTTCCACAACCAGGCCTCTGGTAACTGTGACATGAATTGCCCCTACACTGAACTGTAGGTCAGTGGCCAAGGACATGGGCCCTGGAGTCAGATGGACCTGGGCAGAATTTTAGCTCCTTTATATCTAAGTTTAGTCAAGGTTCTAAACCACTTATCTTTAAATTGGAGCTAACAGTAAATCCTCATGTTGTGGAAGATTAAATAATAATGTAGAGAACACACAATATGGTGTACATAGAAGTGATTAATACCTTTTTGACTTTTTTTTTATTAAAGCATAATTGATTGTACATATTTGTGAGGTACAGAGTTGAATATCAATACCTGTGTATAATGCGTAATGATCAAATCAGGATAATTAGCATGTTCATCATTACGGAATGTAATCATTCTTTGTGTTCATTAACCAATTTCTCGTTAACTCCCATGACCCCCTTTCTCACCTCTAGTAACCACACTTCTGTTCTCTCCTTCTGAAAGTTCAATGTATTACTGTGATTTCTTTCTTTCTTTCTTTCTTTCTTTCTTTCTTTCTTTCTTTCTTTCTTTCTTTC
>NW_007825169.1:0-817 GCF_000696425.1 Galeopterus variegatus
TCTGCTGGGTGTGAGGGATGCATCCTGGCCACTTACCTGGAAGAACCTGGAGGGGCAGGACCCCAGGAGAGAAGCCCGCCCTGTCCCATCCTGAGATGCCCTGTCCTTCAAAGGGCAGCTCAGAGGAGAGCACAGTTCCCGGCAATCGTGCCTGGAGAATGCCATCCCCTGAAAGACCCCTAAACCCCAGCACAAAACCACCAAATGCAAAATGCCTCCTATTTCACTAAGTCAAACCTGATAGGAATCTTTAAGATGGAAATGATACATTTTAAAAAATTAATTACATTTAAATTCTCTCGGAAAGAAATATGCAAAAATAAAATACTAACTGCAGTGCACAGCAAGCCTGCACCCTCATGCTACAGATTAAGAAACGGGTTGAGCAGCCCTGGGTCACACACTCGCAGGAGGCCTGGCCACCTGCATGTTAGAGATGACATCAGAGATGACGTGTTGGCAAGAGAGTAGGCCCGGAACGGCCAGGGCTGGCTCCCCGGGGTGTGACCCACAGGACCCCACTCTCAGAAGGGCCTGTGCTCCCTTCAATGCTCTGCTGTGGCCGTCCTGAAATTATTCATAATTTTTAAATAAGGGCCCACCCCCTTTTCAATTTGCCTGTGGCCCTACTGAGTGTGCAGCTGGTCCCATGGCCAGCACTGCCCAGCTCCTCAACTACCAAAGGCCACCTCAGACACACGCGTGTCCTGTTCCAGGGAGATGCGACGAGAAGAGGAGGATGCCAGTGTGGCTGCGCGGGGCGCACACTCACGTGAGGGACAGGGTGAAGTGGAAGCGCTGTCGCAGGCCGCGGAAG
>NW_007825170.1:0-817 GCF_000696425.1 Galeopterus variegatus
GCTGTTTAGCTCAGTTGGTTAGAGTGCGGTGTTGTAACACTAGGGTCAAGGGTTCAGATTCCCATACTGACCAGCTGCCACACACACACACACACACACACACACACACACACACACACACACACACACCACACACACACACACACACACACACACACACACACACACGCCAAACAGCCAAACCAGTATTTCCCCCTTAAATATATTATTAAAACAATTTACACCTTGCACATTTTGTGATCTGGATCTGTGATAATTTGGCTTGGGCATTTATCTTCCATTATCTTTGGGGAACAGGTGTGCAGAACAAGCTGTGGGAGCCAACACAGTTTGCTAGGAAGGGTTGAATGACTGAAGGGCAAATACGTTTAAGAAAACTAAGCTTTTGAGTAGCACTCAAATGAGAATTTATATTTAGTTTCATATGGTATTATTTCTGTGCTATAAAACTATAATTGAATAATGAGAGTATTTCTTAATAAATGCCCTTATTATCACTGTTTAATCCAATCCTATTCTTTTGGGGTGGAAGCTCAGGTAGAGAGGGCTGAGTTGTATTTCCAGATATGGCATACCAGCGTGTGAAAAGCCCCCTTTTGTGTTAGTGATGTGTTTGTTCCCTTTTTATCCCCATTTCCCACTCTCATTCTCTTTCCTGCACCCGAATCATTCTAAAATGCATGTGTATTCTCTCACATGTGTTTTGTGTGCATATATTTTTAATTTACATAGATTAAAAAGTGTGCTGTAGATACCATTTATTTTTGTTTTTTTCACTTAGAATAATGTTTTAAAGATCAATTCCCATTGCATTGGG
>NW_007825171.1:0-817 GCF_000696425.1 Galeopterus variegatus
ACCTGGGGCCGAGGCCCCAGGTGTGATGGAGTGACAGTCTGGCCGGGATCCTCTTCCCTGCTCTCCCGACGCTGGCCGGGGACTCGCCACGCCCCCAGCCCCAGCAGAGATCCGCGGGAGGAGTGGGATTGGTGGCCGGTCCACAGGCCCCGGGGGGTCCTGCGCTGTGGCATACAAGTGGCACGGCTCAGTGAGGAGCCATGCCAAGCGAAGATGGCTGGCTTGCCCGATCTGAGCCGGCCGGCTCCGCCCCCCCCGGAGAAAATGGCGGCAGTGCCGCCGAAGGCACTTAGCCGGTAAGCGGGGGCCGGGCGGGTCTTTGCCCCCAAGCGGGGCTGGGCTGGGGGTCAGTCACAAAGCTCCCAGAGCTGGGCCGGTCCCGTGCCTTCCTCTCCGTCTCTGCATCGCCGCTGCCGTCTTTCCTGGCTTTTGTTGCCTTGGGCTGCTCGGTCTCCCGGTGCGGTTGTGGCGCTCTCAGGAATCTTCTTTTGCATTGGCCCTAAAACCTCCAGACTGTAGTTGCTTTTTTTCGTTGTAGATTAGTTGATCAATGATTTATTTGTTTTATGTTGCTCTTGGAAATGCAAATAGTACTCTGGCAGCACAGCGCACACTTCACAGTCTCTCTCTGTCCTCTGGCACGCTCACTACAGACCCGTTGCCATCTTGCTCCCTCTCACTTTTTCTGATGTAACAAGCAGTCTAGAAGTGGTTGGTAAGGAGTGTAGCTGCTCGTGGAAGTCACCAAGGACCCATGACCCTTCCAGCTTCCTCCTCTGCCATGGTTAGACTCAGTGTTCATCTTCTTCATTCCACT
>NW_007825172.1:0-817 GCF_000696425.1 Galeopterus variegatus
AAACTCATCAGACCAAGCTCCTCAATCAAAGTAAACTCATCAGACAAAGCTCATTGATCTAAGTAAACTCATCAGACCAAGCTCATGGATCTAACTAAACTCATTCGAACAACCTCATCGATATAAGTAAACTCATCAGACCAAGCTAATCGATTTAAGATAACTCATCGGTAAGAGCTAATTGATTTAAGTAAATTCATCAGACCAAGCTCATAAATCTAAATAAACTCATCAGACCAAGCTCATCGATCTAAGGAAACTCATCAGACAAAGCTCATCGATCTAAATAAACTTAACAAAGCAAGTTCATCGATCTAAGTTAACTAATTAGACCGAGCTCATCGATCTCCGTAAACTCATCAAACCAAGCCCATCAATCTAAGAAAACTCATCAGACCCAGCTCATCGATCTTAGTAAACTCATAAGAGCAACTCCTTGATCTAAGTTAACTCATCAGTCCAAGCTCATCGATCTAACTAAACTCAACCGAGCTAGCTCTTCAATCTAGGTAATCTCATCAGACCGAGCTCATCGATCTAGGTAAACTCAACAGAGCAAGCACATCGATCTAATAAACACATCACACTGAGCACATTGATCTAAGTAAACTCATCAGACCAAGCTCATCGCTCTGAGTAAACTCATCTGAGCAAGCTAATCGGTCTAAGTAAACTCATCAGACCAAGCTAATCGATCTAGGTAAACTCATCACACTGAGCCCATCGGTCTAAGGAAACTCATCAGACCGAGCACATCGATCTAAGTAAACTCCTCAGAACAAGATTAACGATCTAAGTAAACTCATCAGACCGAGCT
>NW_007825173.1:0-817 GCF_000696425.1 Galeopterus variegatus
AGGTCTTAATTTCAACTCCATAAATCCCACTCAGTGTTGCCCACTTTAGCAAGGAGCTCCTCAGTTACCCAGCACCTAGGCCACAGAGGCATTCACAGGTAACTCCAACTTTGAATACAGTTGAAGAAATCACATGGAGACTACACTACTGCATTCACCCAGAACCAAACCTAAAACATTCTACTCAGTTGTGACTACAGAACACATATACAGGAAAGAGTCTTTCTTCAAAAGCTACTCCAATGTATTAGAAGAAGTGAATGTTTCACCAGATTCCCAGATATCAATGTAGGAATACAAGAAACATGAAAAAACAAGGAAACATGACACCATCAAAAAAATACAATAATTCTATAGTTCCAGATGCCAAAGAAAAGGAAGCCTATAAATTACCTGAAAAGGAATTTTAAATAACAATCTCAAGAAAACTCAATAAGATGCAAGAAAATACAGATAGACAATACCACAAAATGAGATAAACAATTCACATTCTGAAGGAGAAATTCAACAGAGAAATATATCATTAAAAATAACAAAGAAGAAGCCTTTGAACTGATGAACTCATTCAACAAAATAATAACAATAAAAATAAAATACAACTGAAAGCTTAAACAACAGGATAGATCAAGCCGAAGACAGAATTTCTGAACTTGAAGATACATCTTTTGAAATTGCCCTATCAGAGTGAGAAAAAGAAAGAAAAACAAACAAACAAACAAACAGAAGAATGAAAATAATGAAGAAAGCCTATGAGATTTATGGGACAACATTAAGTGAACAAATGTTCAAATAATAGGTGTTCTGGAAGGAGAAGAGA
>NW_007825174.1:0-817 GCF_000696425.1 Galeopterus variegatus
TTCAATGTATTGTTGTAGTCCTTTCCTTCTCTCTTTCTCTCTCTCCTTCCTTCCTTCCTTCCTTCTTTCCTTCTTAGTTCCCAGTTGTGATGGAGAACATGCAGTATTTCTCTTTCCTTGTCTGGCTTATTTCACTTAACAAAATTTTCTCCAGACTCATCCATGTTGCTGCAAATAGAAGAATTTCACTTTTTTTTATGGCTGAGTAGTGTTCCATTATGTATATATAACCACATTTTCCTTATCCAGTCGTCCATCAATGGACACTTAGTTTGGTTCCATAATCTGGCAATTGTAAATAGAGCTGCAATGAACATGGTTGTGCAGATATCCATTCAACATGATGATGTCCATTCCTTTGACTATATAGTCAGTAATGGGATTGCTGGGTCATATGGTAGTTCTGTGTAGTTGTTTCAGAAAACTTCATACTGTTTTCCATAATGGCTGTGCTAATTTACAGTCCCACCAACAGTGTAAAAGAGTTCCCCTTTCCCCACATCCTCACCAGCATTTGTTATTCTCAGTCTTTCTAATAATGGCCAGTCTAACTGGGGTGAGATGATATCTCAGTGCAGATTTTATTTTCACTTCTCTGATGACTAGTGATGCTGAGCATTTTTTCATGTACTTGTTGGCCATTTGTTTGTCTTCTTTGAAAAGTGTCTGTTCATCTCCTTTGCCCATTTTTTAATTGGACTATTTGGTTTTTACTGTATAGTTGTTTGAGTTCTTTGTATATTCTGGATATCAATACCTTGTCACATGTATAGTTTGCAGATATTTTCTCCCATTTCATGGGTTGTCTTTGCATTCT
>NW_007825175.1:0-817 GCF_000696425.1 Galeopterus variegatus
CTGAGTCATCAGTGATTTCCTACTATCACATCCCACTTCTACCCAAAAGCCATCTCAGACAGTGATGAGAAATAAATAAGAAATATTAAGTATTTGGAAGAACAAATGTCTAATAGGAATCTGAGGAGGAGAGAACAAAGAGAATAGAGGACACATAGCATTTAAAGAGATAATGCCTGTGACTTATCTAGAAATTATTTTTTAAAATGCAAAGCCACAGATAACATGAAACAAAATGTATCTCAAGCAGGATAAATACAAAGAAATTAGTGTTTAAATCTATCACATAATAGTGTAACTGCAAAACACCAAGGATAAAGAGAAAATTTTAAAAGTAGCCATTGATGAGGAACAGATAATACCCAAAGGAATGGTAATTATAATGACAAGAGACTTTTCATTAGCAACAACAGAATATTGAAGATGCTAGAATAATACCTTTGAAGTGTCAAAAGAAAATACTGGTAACCTAAAATAGTGTTCCCAGCAGAATAATATATCAAGAAAAAGAGTGAAAAGCATGAATGGACAAACAAAAACTGAACATATGCCAACAAGAGACCCAATTAGAGAAATTCCAAAAGGATGTATTTCAGCAAAGATGGCATGAGATAAAAGAAGGCCAAGCAAAGAAACTGGTACACCTGTATAAAACAAAAGCAATAATAATATCTAATTTGTGGGCTGACAATAAAGAACAAAAATAATTAATATTAACAATAACTTTGTAAACTAGGAGGAGGCTGAATGAAGCTTAAGTGTACTAAGTCCTTATAGTGTTCAAAAGGAGGTTAAAATACTGTTTGGATTTGAACTT
>NW_007825176.1:0-817 GCF_000696425.1 Galeopterus variegatus
TTAGGGGATAAGTTCATGATAGGAATGCAAAAAACTAAGCAAATGAAAGAGGGGACAATTACTAACTCCAGAAAAAATAAAAAGTTGTACAGGAAATGAAATGTAATCATAGTACATACTATATAACTCAGCTGTGAATATTTATATGGTTAGAATGAAGTAAACACTAAATACTGATCTAACCAACAATTATAATAAAATTAAATAAAGAAGATGGGGAGAGGAAAAGTGCGTATAAGAGTGCTTGATGGGGATAGAGTATGTAAGAGCTATTTTTTTTTATTTTTATTTTTTTGTGTGTGTGTGACCGGTAAGGTGATCGCAACCCTTGGCTTGGTGTCGTCCGCACCACGCTCAGCCAGTGTGCACACCGGCTATCCCTATATAGGATCCGAACCCACGGCAGGAGCGCTGCTGCTCTCCCAGCGCCGCACTCTCCCAAGTCAGCCACAGGGTCGGCCCTGTAAGAGCTATTCTACCACCCTATATGGTAAAAAGGCAACAGTTGTAATTACTATCTAAAACTGAAAGCAGAAAATTAAAAACAGGAAAAAAAATTTTTTAAAAAAAAGGAAGACTATCAAGGAAACTGGAAGCAAAATAAACTAAAGGAATAGAAACTAATTGCTTCTAAGGAATAGAAATTGGGGAAAGAAACAAGAGACTTTTTTTTTAAAAAAGCCCTGTAGAACATTTGACATTTTAAACTATGGGCATGTATAACTTTGATAATTCAAAGTTATTTTCACACTACTTCCGGATTTTACCTATGCCTAGCCCTTTACATGTCAAACTGACAATAGTCTATTTTTTAACA
>NW_007825177.1:0-817 GCF_000696425.1 Galeopterus variegatus
TTTTTTTTTTTTTTAATTTAACTGAGTTTTTAAAAAGGTATGGTCTTTGAGATCCGCATCTTCATTCCGAGTAAGAACACCTCACACCAGCGATCACACACAAGTCCCTTGCTGTGGGAATCTTCGTTTTTGTTAGTATATCACTCACCCAGGCCATGGAACCCACATGAAAGGCAGTGATTGCTGGGACTGTCCGGAAGGATAAAGATGCTACTAACACCTGCAGGAAAAGAGATATTCATATACACAGGCTTTTAGGAAAAACAGGAAACAAGATGAGAGAAACTCACAGAATCCCGGAAATCAATAATGGAAACAAAAGTAGCAGGTCGTCTCCACCCCACCCCACCCAGCTCATATCACCCTAAGCAAACCGGTTTCCTATCACAAATTCCACCCGCATAAAGGAAGGACTTCAAAAGCAAATTCAAGCCATGTTCTGTAGAGTCGAGATTCCGCTTCTGGCTTATCCAGGCTTTGAGCTCCTACTAGCAGGGACAGCTAATGGCCTTGCCGCATTTGCTGAGTGCCCGTGCCCGCAGTGCAGAAGGCCCTGGTTCCCTTTATCATATCAGCTCCATCTTTCCATTAAATCCCTTTAGATTTGTAAAACACGTAGCCACTTAATCTGAGAGGGCGTCTCAAGAACCCTGTACTCTAGGAATGTACCCTCTGTCATATGAGTTGGAAAGTTGAGGTAAGAGAAATCAACTGACTTATCCTAGTTCATGGAGCAAGCGAGTCAAGAAGCAGACGCCTCCCTCTTAGTGTCTTGTTCCCGTTCCCACAGGGAGTACATTTTACTATCCTAATGTCA
>NW_007825178.1:0-817 GCF_000696425.1 Galeopterus variegatus
AGCAGATGTTATTTTTCTTTGGCCCTCCAGAGTGTCAACAAGCAAAATGCCTTGGACATCCCAAAAAACTGTTGCCATGATCTTTGCTGTTCACTGATCTGTTTTTGCTTTGGCTGGACAACTTCCATCTCTTGGTAGCCATGGCTTTGATTGTGCTTGGTGTTCAGGATCACGGTGGTAAAGCCATATTCCATTTCCTGTTACAATTCTTCAAAGGAATGCTTTAGGATCTTGATCTCATATTAAAATTTCCATAGAAAGCTCTGCTCTTGTCTGTTGCTGACCTGAGTACAATAGTTTTGGCATCCATTTAGTGGAAAGTTTGCTCGACATAAATTTTCAGCCAAAATTGTGTAGGCTGAACCAGTTGAGATGTCTATGGTGTTGGCTATTTTTTTTTGCTGTTGATTGTCAGTCCTTTTCAATTAGGACACAAACAAGATTAATTTTTTTCTGGCAAATTGACGTGGATGGTCTACTGCTGTGGGTTTTCTTTTCAACATAACTCATTCCTGCTGATTTCTATGGGGCATTATCTCCATAAACTTTTCATAAAGCATCAGTGATTTTACCATTCTTCCAGTCAAGGTTCATCATCAATGTGATGTTTGTTCATATTTCAATTTCAGCAGAGTTCATGTTGATCTGATTGGGGCCCTTTTCAAACTGATATCTTATTTTTCTAAGTGCCTCAAACTCGATCCTGTTCAGATGTGTTATAACAAGTTAGTTATGAGTTTATTTTGGTGTAAAAACATTTTGCGATCCATGCAGTTTGCTCATAAGATGTGTTTTCCTTAAACATTTGAAGGCCCCT
>NW_007825179.1:0-817 GCF_000696425.1 Galeopterus variegatus
AAAAGTCAGGCTTAGGTGAGGGACATCCTTCAAGTAATGAGTTCAGAAGGACTGCCTTAACGTCACTGCCCACCATTATTCCAAATGTGTATACAAGTCCTCATCTGGAATTGCCTTTAGGGGTGCTTTACAAGGCACACAAGAAAATCAGTCTCCATACTTTAATTCTGTCCCCTCTAGATCATGTTCCTTCTTCACCAGACTTGGCTCTAAATGACAAGTTCTAAGTGAAAAAAGAAAATCACTCCAGAAGGGCGAAGATTTTCCACTATAGCAATACACACAATGCCCCGAGGACTCACCAGTGGAGATAGTGCAGCATTACATTGTGAAGACAGAGCAACACTTGAGTCAGGCGAGGCCCCCAGAGTGGCCATCTTGGAAGAAAGTATTCCAGTTGGATGTCTAAGTTCAGAAAAGTTGTGTGTTCTTTATTCCTCATCAGTCCTCTTGCCATGTAGGGAGGCAGTTGTGGCATGTGAAGTGTTCTAACATTTATTGAGTTAGTCCTGTTGTGAGCCCAGCTCTGAGTTGAGCATTTTGTGCACAATATCTCATCTAACAAGAAAGCTGAGACTTTGTGAGGCAGGTAACTTGACCAAGTTCACACAGCAGGATTCAGACCATTTTGTCGACTCCAAGGCCCAGTTTACCAACTCGACATCCTGAGGCAGGTCACTTGTTTTCTTTGCACTCCTAACGCACTTAGTTGGGTCCAGTAAGACACTATGCATGAAAGCGTATTTAAACTGCTCGGCATTAAGCAAATGAGCATTCATGCCTGCCTTTGTGTGGCTGTTTCTCCTTAACTTTCAGT
>NW_007825180.1:0-817 GCF_000696425.1 Galeopterus variegatus
ATCTAGCTACAAATACAACTTTCCCTGTTTATGGTTTTATTTCCTGCCACAATTTTGCCTAAATAGACCAAGCAGGTGTGTTACTACATAGTCTGGGCAGCAGCTGGCCCTAAATGCTAAGCTGTCAAAGGTCTGTTTCACCCCAAAGCTAAGTCTGCCCTAACATCTATGCCATAGGTGCTAATGTAGAAAACCACCCTGTTACCTTTATTCAAAGCATTAGGTTTTCATTTGGGGCACTCGTGGAATCATTTGTAAAAGGAAAAAAAAAAAAAGGTTAAGAAAAGGAATTTGCTGTGAGAACAGTGACAAGAAATCAATTTCATTCTTAGTAAAAAATGTATTCTTAGTTAGTGCTTGGTCCAACATGCTTCCCTCTTTCTATCTTTTTCTAGTGGCATCCCTCTTGTCCTGTAGAACCTCATTTACTGTATTTTCCACGGAGAGCAAGAAATCCCCCTTCCACATCCCGTGATGTGGGTAGATGATGGAGCATGCCTGTCAGACCTGAGCAACTGTTAGGTAATGGAGGAACGATCCGTGGAAGCACTTTGATATTCCAGGTACACATTCACTTGGAAGAAACGTGAGTTCCACAATTGAACAAGTTTATTTTTCTTCCATCTCTCGAGAAATGCCTAGGACTAATTGCACGTAAAGGTAAACCCAAATTATTTTGCCATGCACTATCATCCAAGATATTCAAATCACTGATACTGGTGGAATAGTCTTGAATATTAAAAGTGGTAATGTTGAAAAAAAAAAAAAGGCAAA
This sequence comes from Galeopterus variegatus, assembly GCF_000696425.1. Taxonomy (NCBI): domain Eukaryota; kingdom Metazoa; phylum Chordata; class Mammalia; order Dermoptera; family Cynocephalidae; genus Galeopterus; species Galeopterus variegatus. Next base: position 775 of record NW_007825180.1, read on the forward strand.
TTCAGTGAAAAGCTAAACAGAGTCAGAAGGCCAGTGTGAATGC
>NW_007825181.1:0-817 GCF_000696425.1 Galeopterus variegatus
AATTTGCACACAGAAGAACTCTAGCGCCACTGTACTACACATATGTCTATTTCCCTTCTTAAAGGTTTCAAAGCCCAAATATTAGGTTTAAATGCAATTTAAACCTGTGTAACCAGTCAAAGACATTTTAAATCCAGATCTACTGATAAACACATGAATACACACACATGTATATATAAATAGACTACATTTTTAAAAAAACGCATTGTGGTTAAGAATTTCTGCTTCTCTTTGGGATGGAGTAGTTTGCATCAGGACAGCTTTCCAATCAAAGAAAACTAGAAAACATGGATAAAATATGAAAGCATCTCTTCAAAGGTATCATAGACATACAGTGGCAATGAGAGCTAGAGTAGGTGAAACTCCAGAGATGAAATAAATTCAGACAGGAAAGCTGTCATCCTCATCTACTTTTATTCTGGACGACTTTGCAAATCCTGAACACGAACAGGTCTTGAGAAGTGGGCCTTTGTATTAGCCAAGTACTAGAGGCAGTGAGGAGCGAGTTTTGGTGGAATCTTGAGCTCCAGCATTCAGGACATGTGCCAATCTGTTTTACAGGGCAGGAATCTGAGGTCAGGCAGTGTTTTCTCAATCTTGTGCAAACATTTTAGTTAGAAACTGATTGGGAGAGGGGCCCTGCCTACACACTATACTCAGAATTTAAAAAAAAACTGGGTAATCAAGTGGAAATCAGATGTAGACAAATTTTCTGTGTCTTCAATCCCTGTGGACTGAGCACATTCCCTACATGGGTTAAGGTGATGAGCCTCCACTCTCTCTATCTAGCAGAGGGAGGGGCATGTCATCTCTCAAG
>NW_007825182.1:0-817 GCF_000696425.1 Galeopterus variegatus
AAAAAAAAAAAACAACAAAAAAAACATATGATCATTTCAATAGGTACAGAAAAAGTGCTTTTGTATCTGCCAACAATGAAAGAGCTGAAGAAGAAATCAGGAAAGTAATCCCACTTACAAGCTACTAAAAAAATTAGATACCTAGGAATAAATTTAACAAAGGAGGCAAAAGTCTTCTACAATGAAAACTATAAAAGATTGGAGAAAAAAATTGAAGAGGACACAAATGAATGGAAAGTCATCTTATGTTCATGGGTTGGAAGAATGAACATCACCAAAATGTTCATATTACACAATGTAGTCTAGACAGTCAATGCAATCCCTATCAAAACACCAATGACATTCTTCACAGAAATAGAAAAAACAATCTTAAAATTTGTATAGAACACAAAAGTCTCCTTATAGAGAAAGCAATCTTGAACAAAATGAACAAGGTTGGAGGCATCATACTCCAAAATATATTATAAATTTATAGTAACCAAAATATCATGGTACTGGCATAAGAACAAATTGACCAATGGAATAGAATAGAGGCACTGAAATAAACCCATGTACTTATAGCCAACTGATTTTCAACAAAAATACCAAAAATATACAATAGGGAAAGGACTGCCTCTTCACGTGCTGGGTCCTGGGAAAACTGAATATTCACAGCAACTGATTGAAACTAGACTCTTATCTGTCATTGCTATGGATTTAATTGTGTTCCCCAAAGTCCATGTATTATACACTTAACCCCCAGTGTGACAGTGTTAAGAGGGTGGGAGATCCTATCATGGTAATTGAAAGGTGGGGCCTTGAAGAGGTGATTAGATTG
>NW_007825183.1:0-817 GCF_000696425.1 Galeopterus variegatus
CACCGAGGGTTGCGATCCCGTTACCGGTCAGTAAAAAAAGACAAAAAGGAGAAAAAAAAAAAAGTTACATCAGTCTAGGTCCTCCGTGTAATTGATGTTCTCTAATTATGTTTCCATTGATACTAAAAGCAGTATATGTTGCATCCATTAAAACTAACTTCTGAACATAAAATTTTGAATGAAGATGGGAATGGATATAGTTTGTAATCGTTTGGGGTCTTTGTTTTATGCAGAATTTTTATCTTCCTGCTCATATACCTTCTTGATCCCTTGCAAAGTATCCAACCCTTAATGCTTAACCTTTAAATATGAAATAGTGGTAAATTGGTAACTGAATTCTTAATTCATTTAATTCTAGAATTACCAATTAAATAGCTTTAATATAACTATTACTCTATCAGGGGCTATGGAAGGCTCAATACAAATCCTGCTTCCAAATTGCTATTCATACAAGTCAGCAAAGCAGGACATACCTGTAGCACAGAATGAGAAAATAATTCAAAAAATATATGTGTTAATAGAGAAGGAAAAAAACAGTGAATATACAAGGAAGAGTCTGGGCTTTTCCTCTTGTCAGGAAGAGGCTTGCCTGTACTACTCACCTGTTTTTGTTTTTGTTTTTTAAAATTGTCTTGTACATATATGTGGGGTACAATGTGTTGTTTCAGTACATGTGCACACTGCACGCTGCTCCACTTAGGGTACACAGCACAATTTTATGCCCATTAGTCCCCACTTCTCCTCCCCCTCCCACCACTTCCCCCATCTGGAAACCATTATTCTACTCTCTATTTCTGTGAAAACCACTTTTTCTTTG
>NW_007825184.1:0-817 GCF_000696425.1 Galeopterus variegatus
ATACCTGAACAGTTGACAGTTTTTTATGAAAAAAGGTGAAGGACTTTATTGAATGATATTTGTACGCCAATTGAGATGATCATGTGTTTTTTTTTTTTAATCTTTCATTCTAGTACTGTGAAATATTACATTGATTGATATGCATATGTTAAACCAGTCTTGCATGTCAGGGATAAATTCCAGTTGGTTATAACGTATAATCTTTTTGATGTATTGTTGGATTTGGTTTGCTAATATTTTATTGTGAATTTTACATTAATGTTCATCAGAAAATTTGGCCTGCAGTTGTTTTTCTCTTCTGATGTCTTCATCTAGCTTTGTTAAGGTTTTGATGGCCTCATAAAATCTGTTTGGAGGTATTCAAAATAGCTCTATTGTTTGGAAGATTTTAAGAAGTATTGCTATTATTTTTTGAATGCTTGATAGAATTCAGCTATGAAGTTATCTGGTCCTGGGCTTTTCTTTTTTGGGAGATTCTTAATTACTTTTGCAATCTCCTTATTTGTTAATGGTCTGTTCAAGATTTTTATTTCTTCCTGAATCAGTCTTGGTAGGTTTGAGCCTGGCTAGTTAGCTCAGTTGGTTAGAACATGGTGCTGATAACACCGAGGTCCGGGGTTTGATCTCTGTACTGCCCAGCCGCAAAAAATGAAAAAAAAAAAATCCTGATAGGTTGCGTTTGTCTAGAAATTTATTCATTTCCTCTAGGTTATCCAATTTGTAGGTTTATAATTGTTCATAATAATCCCTCATAATTCTTTTCATTTCTGAGGCACCTGCTCTCTTTTGGGTTGCTATTTGCATGGAATATCTTCTT
>NW_007825185.1:0-817 GCF_000696425.1 Galeopterus variegatus
TGATCATGCAGGTAACTAGAGATGGAGGCCAACAAAAAACACAAGTTATTAGAATCTTTTATTTCAAATTGAACTAAAATACTCATATTCCTATATTTAAAGCAATTGTTGGTGAGAGAAAGTAAAATTCCCAGTAAGAGTGATTTCCATCATTAATGAGCGTTTTGAATATGTCATTTAGAAAAGGAAACATATATAAAAAAAATGAACATATATATATAAAAATGAATATATGTATTGATTTATGAGCTGTATGAGAGCCTAAACAAAATTTATATATATATAATAAAAAATATAATAAAATTTATATATATAATAAAATATATATATAATAAAATTTATATATATAAATTTTGTTCAGGCTGTCATGCAGTTCATACATATGAACAGCTCATACATATATATGAGCATGGGTGTATATATACATATATATTATGTATTTCTCTCACTGGTTGTCACTGTAAAAGTATTTCACCTTAAAGTTCTTTCACCTTAAAGAACCTTATCAGGGCCGAGCCCGTGGTGCACTCGGGAGAGTGTGGCGCTGGGAGTGCGGCAGTGCTCCCGCCGCGGGTTCGGATCCTATATAGGGATGACCGGTGTGCTCACTGGCTGAGCCCGGTGCGGCCGGTCTCAAAAAGGACCAAAAAATAAAAAATAAAAAAATAACCTTATCAATTAAGAATAGGCTTTCAAGGTTCTTTAAGTAAGATGACTATGGAGATGTAGGAAGTAGGAGATATGGTCCCTGTTTCCGTTGGGGGTGGGGGGGAATAAAGAATCTTCCAAGACCATGAAAGGAATTGAGATATATCTA
>NW_007825186.1:0-817 GCF_000696425.1 Galeopterus variegatus
TAATAATATTTTATACAAGTGACTGCAAAATATCTTCCAAAATCCACTAATATAAATGCGGAATTTTTTTAAAAAAGATAATCAATAGCTATTTCCACAGTCTTCTATGTGCCCAGGACTGTTCTCAGCCTCAAAGAAGAGAAATCTGTATTTTTCTTGAAATAAAGCAGCACCGATTGAAATGGGCAAGAAAAGAGTCAGTATACTTTCCTGATGAGAGTCCTTCTATTATACCCGAATGTCATTGTCCTTTACAGGAAAGAAAATAATTAAATTATTTATACGGTTTTTGTTTACAAAACTGTCAAGACTATTTCAAATAGATTTCAAGGAACAAGAAAAAAAATCATCTTGGTGAAGAGAAACACACAGACAGCCATGAAACAATATTTCTATTAGAACCAGAATCATTTGACATTTGAAGTCTGCCTCCAGATGCTCCATCCAGTTTCCAGCTTGGCTATTTCCAATGTATCAAAATTATTTATGTTTTTCTTTCTCTTAAAATTGTCTCCAGTCTATTTATTGAATAGTCCAATGTTACATCAATGCAGAAGGATATTTCAATAACTGTTCAATTAACTAAGCAAACTGTTTAATTAACAGAAATCATTTTCTTGGAGAAGAAACTGAAGCAATTGTACCTGTCATGAATGCTTCATTGTGCGTTATAATTTCTTGGTGTTGGCCTATGATCACTTTGACACAATCATCAAGCAATTCTAAATAGTTCACTGTAATTGCAAGATTATGGCTGTGCATTTTTTTGGTGTATAAAGTCGAGTGTAAGAGAAAATAAACAGGAGCCACAAGGAGG
>NW_007825187.1:0-817 GCF_000696425.1 Galeopterus variegatus
TATAGATTTAAACTATATGGCTGATTTAGGTAGCACTGCATTTCACTTGTGAACTTATTCAACATATATTTATTAACTCTGATGATTTCTCTGTGCTCTTGAAAGGTCTAGTGAGAGAGTTGTAAACTCGCCACTCTTTTTGGTTTACAACCTGCTGGGAGTAGGGGTCCATAAAATAAGCAAACAAATCAACGATCAAGATAAGAAATTTGAGGGGGAAAAAAATCTTAAAGTGCCATTGATTATGAGACGTTTGAACTCAGAATGGCAAGAAGAAAAGGAACCTGCCCTGGGAAAGCCTTGCAGACAAAACTGTTGATATTCCTTAGTGTCTGGTGGAGGTGAAAAAGTTTGCCCCCTGGGGGTCACGTATAATGGGTGTCATGCTCTGAGAAGGCACAGGGGTCCTGGGGCAATGGTGTTCTATTGCAACAGGTGTGTTACTGTCAGCCTGGGTGATAAGATTCTCCTCTTCAAGGGGAAAGTCTTTTACACACACGTGTAGTTTCATGGAGGTTACAGGTAGAATCTGTTAACCCATAATTTGGGAATTTCCAATGAACTGGAAAAAGAGCTCACCATGCTATATCAAAGTAAAACACGAGTTCCATAGGAAATGCTATATTTGTCCCCAGAGGCTTTGCAAGAATTTATATTTATATGGGAATAAAGGGAAGGATAAAAGAGGAAATGACTTTTTATTAATAACTTGTAAAAGATAATAATCTGCAGATAGTTTTGATCAGCATACAGCATAATTTTCTCATACTCACTAAATGTTTTGGGTTCTGTCCTTTTACTCATCTCATGATTCAGT
>NW_007825188.1:0-817 GCF_000696425.1 Galeopterus variegatus
TCAAAACAGAAGTAGAGCATAAAGATTTGGAAAATTTGCAGGCTGGCCATGTGGTAAAGAAGAAGAGAGCATTTTCAGGAGAAAAACGCAATGATGCTAAGAAAATTAGAACAAAAAAAAGAGATTATCAAGAGAAGGGGAGGGGAAGTCCTGAAGGCATTGCAGAAGCCTCTGGGGCCAACCCTTTCATTTCAGGCCCAAAGGCCTAGGGAAACAGAATGGTGGAGGAACAGGTCAGAGGCACCCTCCCACGAGCTCACTGCCCAGGGCCACTCCAGGAAGCTGCTTCCAGCACCAGAACCCCCTCAGCACCAGAACCCCAGATGCTTTGGCTGCTCCAGCCATGGCTAAATTGGCCCCAGGTGTGGCTGGACCCCCTGCTTTCGAAGATATAAACCAGAAGCTTTGTCAGTGACCACATGATATCAGGTGCACAGGCTCACAGAATACCAGAGCTGTGGAGGCCTTGGGAGCCTTCACCCTGATTTGAAAGGACGTATGGAAAAGCCTTGGGGCCCAGGAAGATATCTGTCCCAGGTACAGATTCACCACATAAAGTCTTCACTAGAGCAATGATGAAAGGAAATGTGGGGTGAGAGTTGCAGCAGAGAAACCCCATCAGTGCCATGCCTACTGGAGCCATGAGAGTGGGAGCACCATGGAGACCCTACAGTTGTGGCGCTACCAGGGTGCACCACCAGTCTGCCTGAGCTGAAGCATGGCTTAAGACTAGGAAAGCCATAGAAGTGGAGCTGAATGAGGATTTGGGGACCCAACCCCCACACCAATATGCAGAGGATGCCAAACAGGGAGTCAA
>NW_007825189.1:0-817 GCF_000696425.1 Galeopterus variegatus
CCTGGGAAATTTTCTGTTATTATTTCCTTGAATAGGTTTTCAATGCCTTTTCCTTTCTTCTATCCTTCTGGAAGAACTATGCTTTGGATGTTTGAGCACTTGAGGTCGTCTGCTAGTTCTCTTAGATTTTCTTCATTATTTTAAATTCTTGTTACCCTTGTTTTGTCTGCCTTGGTTATATCAAAAAGACCATCTTTGAGATCTGAAATTTTTTCTTCTGCCTGCTCTAGCCTGCTGCTCAAGCTCTCTCTTGTGTTTTTTATTTCATTGTGTGAATCTTTTATTTCGAGGATTTCTGCTATATTCCTTTTCGGGATATTAATCACTTTGTAAATTTTCTCCTTCATATTCTGGATAATTTTCTTGTTTCGTTGTGTTTTGTAATTGAATCTTCTCTTATCTCTTCAAGTTTTCTTAATATCATGGCTCAGAATTTCTTTTCAGATATTTCAAGGGTTCCCTGTTCTATGGGGTCTGGTATTTGAGCATTACTATACTCCTTTGGTGGTGTCATAATTTCTTGTTAGTTTGCAGGTCTAGTATTTTTTCATTGATGTTTAGTTAACTGGTAGAGGACTTGCTTCTTTTATTACTCTGGGGCTGGCTATGAAGATAAAGATTTCCTCCTCAATTTGCAGGCTGTACTGGTGACTCTTATATCAGTGTAGTTGACTGAGTGGCAGGTTGCCTGTAGAGTGGCCCTGGCTGCTACTGTGGTGATAAACAGTCATTGTGGCAGCAGTATGTGTGGTGGTGGCTATGGTACACTACCTTGGCTCCTGCTCCAGCAATGATTAGGGCTTTCTGGGGCTGGAGT
>NW_007825190.1:0-817 GCF_000696425.1 Galeopterus variegatus
TGAGAGACTTGTTTAAAAAGAAATCCAAACTTCCCTGAAAAGTGACCCTTCTCTATTTCTCTGACATTAACTGCTGTGACTTTACATCAGTCTGATCACTTCAAGTTGCTGATCACAAGAAATGGGTCAACTCACCAATTTGCGGATTTCACATTCTAAATTCTGGATACAGTCCAGTTTCCTCTTGCGGCAGCGCTGGGCTGCGATGCGGTTCTTGCTGCGCCGCCGGATGTCGTGGATGAACTCTAACTGCTCCGAGGTCAGCTTGTGCGTCTTGATCATCATCTGGAAATCGTTCCTCGGAAGATCTGTGATTTGATCTACAGGGAAGGGAAGTTTGACCTGAAACCAAGAACAATAGAATATGATTATAGCAACCGGACCTTAGTTTTAATTCTAGCAGATAAACATCAAAAAATGGTCAAACCTTCTTTTTAAGATGACCAAGTAATATGGAAACTACTGAAAGTAAGCAGTGATTAATTCTTTCCTGTTTCAAATACAAATAAGATGTAATATTTGGGTAATCAAACAGAATAAGAATATACAAATTATCATGTGGTTATCATTCCTGAGATTTTTTGAAGCAAATGGCATGGAAAATACCAGAGAACGTGTCATTTTTTCATTGCTGTAGCACTTTTGCAAGAAGGACTCTGTTATTTGTTGAAACCTATTTCAACAAGACATATAGCCTAATACAATAAAATGACAAGTGACAGAGACATTATCTAAAGTACTTGAATAAAGGGAGCCTGCGTGTCTTGAAGATGCTGGAAAGACGAAGCAATCAGCAGGATTCTTGGTTACAACAGCA
>NW_007825191.1:0-817 GCF_000696425.1 Galeopterus variegatus
CTACCAGCCTTCCCCTCTCCTCCTGCCCCCTCCCTTTTCCTGCCTCTGGTAACCACTATTCTATTTCTCTTTTTTTCCTCTCTTTTAAATTAATCTTTCTGAATTGACCCATGATAATTGTATGCATTTATGGAGAACAATATGATATTTGGGTACTTTCATACTGTGTGCAATGATCATATCAGGGTGTGTAGTATATTCATCACCTCAAACATTTGTCACTTCTCTGTTAGGAACATTCAGTATCATCCTGACTAGCTACTCAAAGATACATCGTACTTCGTTGCTAACTGCAGTCTTTCTGTATTACGGTAGAACACTAGATCCCATTCTTCCCGTTCCTCTGGTATTTTGTATCCACGGACTACCCTCTCCTCATCTCATCCCTCTTCCCCACCAGTCTCTGGAAACCACTGTTCTACTCCCTACTTCTATGAGATCAACTTTTGTATCTTCCACATATGAATGAGCACATGTGGTATTTCTCTTTCTGTACCTGGCTTATCTTACTTAACATAATTTTCTCCACGCTCATCTATATTGCTGCAAATAGCAGAATTTCATTCTTTCTAATGGATGAGTAGTATTCCATTGTGTAAAGATACCACATTTTCTTTATCCAATCATCCCTGGATGGACATTTAAGTTGGTTTCAACTCTTGTCTACTGTGAATAGAGCCATGATTAGCATGAGAGTGCAGCTATCCTTTCGACATGATGATTTCCATTCCTGTGGATCTATACCAGGTAGTGGAGGAGCCCTTCTCTCTCAAACCCAATAACTCCCAAGTTGACCAACATGAAGCAGTGGTTGGTT
>NW_007825192.1:0-817 GCF_000696425.1 Galeopterus variegatus
CTCTCTCTCTCTCTCTCTCTATTTTATCTACTTTTGTTCATCTCCCTTGATTCCATTTTAGTTCTCCCCACAATAATGTCTTTCCTGCAGTCTCCTAACTGGTCTTTCTTCTGTCATTCTTGATCTCGTCAATATGTTCTCAAGCCAGAAAAAAGATGTTCTCAAACCATAGATTATATTATGTCAGTCTTTGACCTAGAGTACGATCCACACTCCTCATTTCATCTCTTCAACGTAAGCTGTCTCCATCCCTCCCTCACTGTTTTCATTAGCAAAATTTTAGTTTAAGTTCTTTGAAAATGCCAAGCTATTTTCTGCCTCAGACCTTCTCTTTCTGGAGACCTCTTGCCCTCCCTTCCCGACAGACACACCCTCGCTGCCACTCTCCCCACGGTGCCACTGTTTGCTCTATGTTCCCACCACTATCACCACCTGCCCACACTATTCTGTTTGTGGTTTGCTTCCTTCATAGCATTTCCAAAACTTGTGATTACGTTTATTTATTAGTGTGTTCTCTCCACTACAATGTAAGCCTCAAGAGGACAGTGACTGTGGTATCACCATGCTTAGTACAGTGCCTGGCACACAGTAGACATTCAATAAATAATTCTTGAACTAGTGTGTTAATGCCCGGGTGGAGTGGCTGCTGGCTGTTTTCTTGTGCTCAGCATAGTTAAGTAGGAAGATTCACTTCCTGTTAGACATTCCTGCTACACATTCCTCTTTTTTGGAATACTCCAGTTTTAAAACTGATGACTTTTGGAGGTTGAAACACTAAACCTACCAGCTGCTGTGACCTTTGCCTAACTGACCATGA
>NW_007825193.1:0-817 GCF_000696425.1 Galeopterus variegatus
GGCGAGGCCTACAGCTCCCAGTCTTCAGTGATGTGAACACATTGTTGGTTCTAGGTGGACTGTAAACAGTAGGAGGTAAAACACTATACTGACTTGGGGTGGCACGACTAATTCCACCTTGATATCATTTTGGTAAGATATTTCTTCTTTTGAGAAGTAAATAATTCAATAAACATTTATTAGGCACCTATTCTGGCCTTTGCATTGAGGGCTGAGTGTATGGAATGGAGCAGGAATGACATCCACAGGGCCCGTGTGCTACGACTCAGGTTGTCCCCATGCTCTGCAGTGCGCGGAACTGCTTTTCCCAGTCTCCCTCACCCTCTGGCTTCCTGGCAGACTCAGCCAGCGGAGGCACTGGCAGGAGACTGGGGTGGGAGGGAGAGAAGCTCAGGCATGTCTGCTGCTCTCTTCCTGTTTCCTATGGCAGTGGCCATGTCTCACCTGTGACTTCAGCTCCTGCATGTAGCTGACTCCCTGTATGCTCCCATTGTGCCTGGCTGGACTGGGCAGAGACCTCGGGCTCTGACAAGCCCATGTTCTGCCTCTGGGCCTCTAGCCTAGGGGTGGCTTCAGTTTCTTGGTGTAGTTCCTATCTGAATTTTGTCGCTGTTTCTGGTGTGGCTCCTCAATTCTCCCATCATCTGTGTAATAAATTCCCCATATTAAATTCTGCCTGCTAGAAATACCTGGTGTGGTTTCCTGGTTTGTTTGTTTGTTTGTTTGTTTGTTTGTTTGTTTTGATATCCTGCCTAATCCTCCAAATGGATTTCATATCCTTCCCTCCAACACGAGGTGGCACACTCCTTGGCAGCCT
>NW_007825194.1:0-817 GCF_000696425.1 Galeopterus variegatus
ATTTGGATATTTCAGGGGATATGTGGTTAAGAGAAGGTAATAAACCTTGTTTACTGGTGAACACTGTGGTGTGCCCAAGAGGTTCCCTTCAGGAAGGGCTTGGCTTGTGGCCCAGCAGCTGAGATTGTGGCCAGTCCTCCTCAGAGGTCAGCGCCGTTCACAGACTGCCTTTCAGTTGCAGAGAGCTGCCTCATCCAAGGTCACGGCTGTTTCCAGGGGAAGATGATATTCAATAGCTGAATGATATGATAGTATAAAGGCCATCTTGACTCAAAGGAAGACAATGCTGAAGGACCATTCCAGCTCTAGGTTTCACGTGGAGTCAACTGAAGTTGTTATTGAGTCCACATCGCAGCTCAAATTCTGCCCTCTCCTGCTTAATTCCTCACTCTTCCACAGGTGTTAAGTCCAAGGACACTCCTTAATAAAAGTCTGGTACACTAAACTCTGTCTCAGAATCTGGTTTCTGGTGAACCCAATCTATAAAAACTGGCACCACACAGGTTAAAACACCTGGGCAGTTTTAATGATTTGTTCATCTTTCAGTTAGTTCATTTTGCTGTCATGTAGAAACAGCCCAAACTGAGTATAATATAGTATTATTTAAATTTATTTAGGTGTTTTTAAAAATCGTAATGCAGATACAGACACAGGGTCAGAGCTGATCATTGAAAGAGTTGTATGTTGGCTGTTAGCCAGTGATTAATCCATTAGACTCTGTTATTCCTATTAAAACCTACCAACTAACCAACCAAACAAAGAGTCATTTTCTAGAGGTATCAGTACAAACACTCATCTCATTTGTCACTATTAAATT
>NW_007825195.1:0-817 GCF_000696425.1 Galeopterus variegatus
TCACCAGAAATGATTTCTCAATTCATACTCTTCTGTGTCTTGAGTCTTATCCTGTCAGCCAGTAACTGCATGAGTTCAAGTAATTACCAAACCTCTCTACATTTCAATTTGCTGATCTGTAAAACAGAGACGATAATAATAGTAACTAATAGAATGTACGAAGAGTACCTAGAACACAGTACAAGGCTTAATGAATGATGCTATCGACTATTAATATTGCACTCAACTTCTTTTTCTGTAGCACTTGACTCTGCTGCATATCATCTCCTTGAAACCTTCTCTTCTTATGAATTCTCATATTGAATTGTCCTCTTTTTCCATTTAGCATTTAGACTTTTCTTTTCATTTCACTTTCCCTTGCCCTTTTTTCTCTGCATATTCTTATATTTAGTTTAAAAATATTTGTTGTGGGGCTGTCTGGTTAGCTGATTTGGGAAGAGTGTGATGCTGGTAACACCAAAACCAAGAGTTCAGATCTCCTTACCAACAAATCACACACAAAAAAAAAGAACACATAATATGTGTCAGGCATTGCATAGATTTTTATTTTAATTTATTTTTTCTTACTCCTTCTCATCTCTCTGAAAGGTCTCCATAGCAATCTCTTCTGTCCCCAAAGTTTCAAACATCACTTCCAGTTAAACACCTCCCGAATTTCTATCACTGAAATTTACCCCATGCTTCAAACCTATTTTTTCCAGTGCTATTCTGAATATTCCATCTTTTCTCTGTAGTCAGAAATTCTTCATTTTTCTGTTTCTGTTAGAAGCATCTTCAGTCCTCTAAACACTGAGATTTAAAGCAGAAAGCACCTTTT
>NW_007825196.1:0-817 GCF_000696425.1 Galeopterus variegatus
AAATAAATTCACACATCTGTGGTTAACTGACTTTTGACAAGGGTTCCAAGCACACTATGGGCAAAAGATAGTGTCTTCAATAAATTGTGTTAAAAGTGGATATTCACATACAGAAGAATAAAATTGAACACTTATCTCACACCATATACAAAAATAAATTCAAAATAGATTAAATATTAAATGTAAAACCTGAAACCATAAAACAACTAGAAGAAAACACAGGGAAATATTTTTTTAACATTGGTCAGGGTGAAATATTTTTTGAGTATGATGCCAAAAGCACAGGCAACAAAAGCAAAAATAGACAAGTGGGATTGCATCAGACTAAAATACTTCAGCACAGCAAAGTGAACAATCAACAGATTGAAAAGGCAACCTACAGAATGGGAAAAGATATTGGCAAACTATGTATCTGATTAGGGGTCAATATCCAAAATATAAGAAACACAAACTCAATAGTAAGGAAACAAATAAACCCAATTAAAAAATGGGCAAAGAACCTAAACAGACATTTATACAGAAAAGACATACAAATGGCCAAGAGCCATATGAAAAGGTATTTAACATCACCAATCATCAGGGAAATGCAAATCAAAATCACAATGAGATATCATGTCACACCTACTAGAATGGTTATCATCAAAAAGACAAAAGATGACTGTTGGCAAGAATGGGGGAAAAAGGGAACACTTATACACTGTTTATGGACATGTAAATTAGTACAGCTGTTATGGAAAATGGTATGGAAGTTCCTTAAAAAAAAAAGAAAAATAGAACCATTATATGATTCAGCAATCTCTCTGTTGGGTATCTACCC
>NW_007825197.1:0-817 GCF_000696425.1 Galeopterus variegatus
TGCAGCATCTGGACTGGGATGGTGGATACATAAACTTACACAGAAATGATATAGCTCTAAATACTCAAATAGATACAAACACACACATGTGAGTAAAACCATAACTGGGGAAATCTGAATATGATCAGTTGATTGTATTAATTTCAGTATCCTGGTTGTGATATTATTCTATACTTTTGAAAAATGTTACCACTCGGGAAAGCTGGAAAATTGTACATGTACCTCTTTCTATTTTTTCTAATAACTGTATGTGAATTGACAAGTATCTCAATAACATTTCAATTAAAAAGCGTATTACTATGCTGTGCTGCCAAAAGTTTAATTTCGTCACTAGAATGAAACTTGAGAAATGTGTGCACTGCTTTAATTTACACCCACTCTTCTTCATATGAAACAAGATAAAATAGAAGTTTTGGGCACTCAAATGTTCCTTTATACTAGCATGTCTAACAAAACAACCTTGCAAATTAGAATGAAAAATTATTTTTTGTTCTATATGTCTTCTCCAATGTATGCAGGAAAGTAAGGTCAATGATATGAAAATTCTATCTAACTCTTTGGAAAATAAGTTGTTAATTTGGCTCTACACAATTAGTAGAAAGTCATTGATTGATTTAAAAAAAGTTTTAATCAAAGGTATTTACCTTTCCTTGACTCTTCTATGTGACAGAGTCATATTGAGCACAGTAGGATGGTAGGAGGCCTACATCTATTTGTTTTGATTCAACAAGCATACACTTATGCTGGGATCATAACTTGTATGAAATATGAAAAGAACACCAGAAAAAGTAATTTAAAGCAGGAGGAGATTGACAAG
>NW_007825198.1:0-817 GCF_000696425.1 Galeopterus variegatus
AATAATAATAATAATAATAAAGTCATCTTTGCTTTGTCTTAATTTATTTGAGGGATTTATGTTTGTGATAAACATTTATGCCAAGATACCATGTAAAATCTGAATCCACCTGGATTCTTTTAGTAATCTGGGTACAAACCACAAGTCCATACAATTATCATCTCCTAGGCCTATTGAGACTGACCATTTACTCTTCCCACCATTCCTGAAAAACGCCTGTCTTGTCATAGTATTCGGTTATGATACAGGAAGAAATTTGTTATAATATTTTTAATTAATTACAAAAAAAATCTTGTTCAAAATGTATGGCTGTAAGCAAACATTCAGGAGATTCCATCATATCAAAGTAACCTCTTAAGATTCTGTTACCCAGATCCGTCTCTGTTACATTGCACCAGGAACCAAAGCGGTCCCATCTTTTAGGGAACATTCTGGTACTGACTCAAATGGCAAAGCACTAAGCATAATAACAACAGCAGCAGCAACCACAAGGAGGGAGGAAAAGCTTGGTTTCCAAGCAACCAGTGGCATGGAAATAAACATGAATTCTGCAGAAGGTCACAAGAACTCAGCATCAATTCAATGTACTATGATGGCCCCAGCACGCTCTCAGTGCACCACCGATGAATTATGATGGGTTGGGTCATTCAATACAAGGGAATGAATGATCTATTTGGCTGATGGTGTTTATAATAAGATTAGTATTTTCAGTCTACTTTGTGTTGTCTAAGTGACAAGAGGCAGAAGACACAAGAAAGAAGAAAGGAGAGAAGCCTCATGAACTAAACTAAATAGAAGAGCAAGTGGTAGAAGCCTT
>NW_007825199.1:0-817 GCF_000696425.1 Galeopterus variegatus
CCTGCAGCAGCAGCATGTTGGGAAGTCCCTTGTGCTTTGGGAGAAGCAGATTCTGTACCACAGCACCTTTCTTAGCCCTTAAAAATTTACACTAGAGGTCCCCATTCTTTTCTCAGGCCAACTCTCAAAAGCATGGTCTCTTTGTAATTGGTGTCAGCTACAGCATTTCAGAATGCCCCACAAATGCCCCCATTTGAGAGCTTTTGGAAGTGCTATTTTGATACTTCCTCCATACATATTCACTTGGTCTCCAGCCAATTTATAGGGAATCCATTTGAAAGGCAATTTGGAAGCTCACCCATATGATCCCAGCACCTCTTTCTTCTTGCTGATGGTATTATACTAAAATTGGTCTGGTTTTGACTTTAATAAATTAAATTTATTTAATTTATCTGATTAAATAAATAAATTTATCTAGAATAAGAATTCAAAGCAAAATAGCCCATCTGTGAAGTCTGCATCACTCAGAAACCACAGTGAGCCTCCTCTTTGCATTGCAATTTCTCCACAGAGCTGCATTTTGCTTGGAAACACTGCAATCAAAGTATATCAGAGTTGTTGTTTGCCATAAGGAAAATAAGAAAGCTATAATTTTCACTTAAGGTTTGTCCTCTCAGGAGCATCCAGGACAGTTAGGAAGAATCACCCTGCTTTACTAAACATCTGAAGTGTGATTATTCTCACCAACCAAATAAAAACACAGTTCTGCTTAGATTCCCATGCGAATTAAGTTTACTGCATTGGGTAAAATTTTTCCATCTTTCTCTGAGAGAATTTTACCCAATATTCTAAAAATGTGAATTTATTACAGCATTGA
>NW_007825200.1:0-817 GCF_000696425.1 Galeopterus variegatus
AACCATAGTGGTGTCCTCCGTTATTGAGTCTGCCATTTCTTTTCCAGTGAGATGCACCTGGACGGTCTGCACTGTGGACTACCTGGGGTGACACCTATAGTCCTCACTTCTGTCATAGATGCCCCTCCTGGGATTTTCATGGAGAAGAGAAATCATCTTTAAGATTGTGAAATCAATCTATGGCCTCTATGTCTCTGGGAAATTTCCCACCTATTAATCCAGCCCCAATCAGTTTCCTGACAACTCCTTAGGCAAAAGTTAGTGGAAAAAATATTAACCATGGTCGCAGTGGGTACCTGCAATTTTATGGTCATTCCACCCAAAATGTAGGGAGCCAATGTGTTCTGTTCTCTAGATGTGGCACATTTTTCTGAAGGACACCGCCATCAAAATACTATAAAATAATGAAGGTGCATAATGGAGCGATTTGGTCTGGGGTTGACAGTAATGTAACTAGAGCATCCATCATGTTTGGTCTGCATTCTGGACAGCTTCCTTGTTTGAAGTGTGCTGTCTGTGCCTTAGTGGAAATAATCAAGTTGCCAACCTGTGTTTGGCAAGCCATGGGGAAAGCAGCTCTTTGCTTACAGACAGATAGGAAGGCATGAAGTGCTCTAAGACATTTTCTCAATTCTCTTCCTGGGTATTTTTTTCCTGGAAAATGTTTCAATATCCAATTGATAAGGTCCCAAGTGAAATTTACACATGAAAGAAAAGAGAGCTTCTAATAAAATGACATTAGAATCCTTTTTTTCCTGACACCCTATGCCATTTCCAATTGAATGGATGTGAAACCAGTGTATCATGAACTTTGGGA
>NW_007825201.1:0-817 GCF_000696425.1 Galeopterus variegatus
GGTAGGGTTTAAAGCTGGCATGAGGTGACAGAGGGGGCCCTGCCAAGGTTCCATTTTCCTTCTCTCCTGGGAGAAACTGCTGCTTAAGACAAGTGCTGGCACCTACCCTTCCTTATGAAGAGAATACTCCTCTGCCTGAAACAAGCTGTCTTGGCTGCACAGTGAAAGAGGACATCTTCACTCCATTGACCATCCTCAAGGCTGTCTGCCCCCTTTCCATCCAGGTTTGTGGGTTTATAAGAGATGAAGCTGGAGGTGGAACCCCACACAGGGACACTTTTGTTAAATGACTCCCCAAACGCACCAAAGTGGACAGCACCAGCCTGAGGGCCGTGTGAGCAGGTCCTAGACGCACAGATGCCACATAAGTTTCAGTGCTGCACAGACACAGGCACTGCCACTGGAGAAAACAGTCCAACCAAGAAGTGGAACTGAGGAAAAGCAGCGAAAGGGAAATAAGATCCCTGTGTCTCCTCCTTCCCCCAAAACAAGACAAAAACAAAAGCATAAGAGAGAGAAAACAAAAAGGACAATTGGGTTGTAGGGGAGAGCCCCTACTTAGGAAGAAAACAGGGCACCTTCTGCAAACCTGGTACCACTCACCAGCCAGAAATGGCACCTTCCAGGTGGTAGATTTCCACGAAGCCAATTTCAATATAGCACTCACCAAATGCTAGCTCAGCCACACAGCCCTAGGTTTCCAGACATGCTCATTTAATCCTTAATAAACTGCCTGTTTAACATCTGAGGAAACTGAAGCCCAGATAGGTTGGTGGCCATGAGGCTATTTAAGTGGCAGAGGCAGGATTTGAACTTG
>NW_007825202.1:0-817 GCF_000696425.1 Galeopterus variegatus
TTTTCTACTTCAATTAGTTAATAAAAATAAAAATAAAGCAGCTTCCTTTAGAATCCTAAAAGATACTTCTGCCTGTTTTGTTTTGGTCAAAGTTTATTCACATGGGCACACTTGTCTACATACAAACATTTAAAAAATCTAGTCTTTAATTTTGCAGGCAGTATAAATTGAGTTCTTTTACTCAGGAGGAAGTGTAGGTAGCATTTTCTATGAAGAGTGTATTATTGTTCTCAAGATGTCTTTTTTGTCTTAGCATTCTGCTATATCATAAATATGATAGTTTAATTTAACTATCTGAAGATTATGAGGATGTCTGCAATATATGTTTTTCAAACCTTTTCTTCTTTCTTAACTATCACTGTAACCTCTAATTTCCTTTTTATTCAAATTGGTCTCAGTTTTTCCTATTCTTAAATATCAAGTGAAACTATGCTTTTTACTTATATTTAAGTGTACAACACACAAAGAAAAGCTAATTAGAATCTATAATCATGGGTGGGGAAAACTGTATACTGATGAACTCCAATATGTAACTTATTTGCTGTGTGAGTTTTGGGGGGAAACTACAATTGTCAGAGGTATTAGGTTTTTGTTCCTCCTCTTGTGCTCCTGACCTTCTCTAAACAACAGAATCTTCTATTTTGCAGCTTAGCAGATATAAACAACCTCAGATTTAAATGGGGAAAGGACCATAAACTTTCACCAAGAAAGCATTACTTTTAATTCATTATTCTGATTATAGTAGCCCATTCCTCTACTTTGTGACAGAAGAGTCACATGATCAAGTATATATTCTACCTCTCCTTAGGGAGTGCAG
>NW_007825203.1:0-817 GCF_000696425.1 Galeopterus variegatus
AGGCATATGAGGAAATTTTCTGGGATAACAATAATATTCTATGTCTTGATAGCAATTTGGGTTACAAAGGTATATACATTTATTAAAACTCAGCAAAGGTACTCTTAAGATCTGTACATTCCATTTTATAAGAGGTTTTCAACCTCTGCAATAGGGTCCCAATAAATGATACCTAGTCCCTGTCTGCCTACCAGATGGAATCCCCCAAATCCCTTCATTTCTGATTCTAGTGGGTTATTTAGGTAGCTTATATGCACTGAGGAGGACCATAATTTTCACCATTTATTTTTAACCTCTAGGCACCCAATGCTTCAATTTCTTCTCCTCCCATCATTTGTTGGGGTTCCCTTGCTTATAGGCCAGTGAGGTGATATCCTAGTCCGTATATAATATTTAGCTTCTCCTCCTTGTCATGTTCCAATACTTATAGTATTGAAGTGGAAAAATACTCCCTATCCAGTCTCTACCTCGTTTGGGTTCTGTTTTCTCACAGGCTACTCAGTAGTGTTTCCCTGTGCTCTGAGTTTCGTAGACACCCAGGTGAAAAACGACAGAAAACAAACTGATGCAGTTATAAAAAGCAAAGAGGGGTAGTAATATTAATATCAGAAGAAATAGACTTTCAGACAAAAACTGTCACAAGAGACAAAGAAAGACAATACATATTGATAAAAGGGTGAACATATCAAGAAAATATAACAATTATAAACACATATGCACCAAACTACAGAGTCCCCAAATATATGAAGCAAACATTGAAAGAACTGAAATAAATGGTTCTACAATAACTGTTGGAGACTTCAAAATTCATTTTCAA
>NW_007825204.1:0-817 GCF_000696425.1 Galeopterus variegatus
GCTACCTAAAGTAGTCAAATTCATAGAAATAGAAAGTAGAATGGTGGTTATCAGGGTTCGGAGGAAGGGGGAAAAGGGGAATTATTTAAGATGCAGTTTCAGTTTTGCGAGATGAAAAAGTTCTGAATATCTGTTTCATGATAATGTGCTTATACTTAACACCACTGAGATGTGCACCTGAAAATGGTTGAGATGGTAAATTTTATGTATTTTTTTTTACTACAATAAAAAAGTTAATTTAAAAAATAGAGACAGGACCTAGATTCTGAGGAAATAGATTGGAGTGGGCGGGGAATTTACATTTTAAAAATCTCCCTGGGAGATTCTGACACCTCCCCAAGTTTAAGAACCCCCAGGCCACACCATCTTTAAAGAGGTGTCTGTAGTTCCGATATGGGGCATTTAAAACTTATGCCATCCCTGATATACAGTCAACTATACGGATCCAAATGCTCGCCAAATTCTCCTCATTGGTTCTCTTGAATTTTGCTGAGTGAATCCGCTTCTTACCTGTATCCCCGTCTCTCACTGCTGCCCTTTCTCTCGGGTGGACAGTGGTCACCTGTGCGGAGATGGCATTCGGAGCTAGACACTCGGTGTTTTACCAGTAGTGCCCACAAGGTGGCAGGCCAGGCACTTGGATTTGGGCAGCCAAGGGCGCTCGCAGCTCGCCGCCGGGAGCGCCCAGGAGGTTCGCAGAAGGGGTGTGAGGGATCCTGTGCTTTTGCACTGTTGCGAGGTGGCTGGAGGAGGACGGGGTTCCCGCGGCTGCCTGGGATACAGCTGAAGCTGGCGGGTGGATTTCCTGGGAGCAGGA
>NW_007825205.1:0-817 GCF_000696425.1 Galeopterus variegatus
TTTCCTAAGAGTGGGTATAGGTGATGCTATTCATCTTTCTTTCTGGGCTGCTGCATTGCAATAGCTCAGCAGTCTCTGGAGAAACTTGAAAGAAGGTCAGAAATGATACCAGCTGGTTTAGTCCAACAGTCTGAAGACTACTTAACCATTAGATGGTTGCATCTAATGGGCCTCAATCCCACATATTATCTTTGAATTTTTGTATTGTTTTGTTTTTTCCTTTTCACTTAACATGTGAGGGCAAGTGATGGGGGTTTTAAATTTGTTTGATAAAATTATATCCTCTAAAATAATTTCAATGAAGTGACACTAGGAATCTTTTTAAGTACCAGAAGTGTTCTGCAATTGCTTTGGTGTGATAGTTGCACAATGCTATAAATTCATTTAAAAATCACTATGAGGTTTCTGGTCAAGATGTCAGAATAGACAGTCCCCAGCATCACCCTCTCCCACAAATCAACCAATTTATAACTATAAAAAGCAATGACAGCCAATCTGGGGCTGCTAGAACTCAGGGGGAGGGGAGGAGAGATCTATAGAGTTCATGAAGGTGGGAGAAGCCACAATGAGAGAAAGAAAAACACTGCTTGGAGCATTTTGTGCCACTGCCACTTTAAGGCTGGAGCTGCTGAGTGCATGAAGCAGGATCCAGGTGAAGACATAGCTGTGCTCTTTGGATGGCGTTGCTTGGAGGAGGCAGGGGAGAAAGGAACCTTGGTGGCCCCCAGGACAGCAAGACCACTAATAGGGTTTCTGTGGACCGACACAGGACCAAGAAGCCACAACAACTAAAAAAAAAAAAAAAAAAAAAAAAAAA
>NW_007825206.1:0-817 GCF_000696425.1 Galeopterus variegatus
GGTGACAATTGTAAATGGGCTTACTTTCTTTATTTCTCTTTCTGTTAATTCATTATTTGAGCACATAAATGCTACTGATTTCTGGGCATTTATTTTGTATCCTGCAACATTACTGAAGTTATTAACCAGCTCTAGGAGTTTTTTTTTGATAAAGTCTTTAGGTTTTTCTATATATAGTATTATGTCATCAGCAAATAGGGAAAGTTTGACTTCATCTTTTCCAATCTGGATTCCCTTTACTTCTTTCTCTTGCCTGAGTTAGGTCAGGACACAGGCTTTATGAACATAAGCCCCAAAGCACAAGCAGCAAAAGAAAAAAAAAATAAACAAAAGGGACTATATCAAACTAAAAAGTTTCTGCACAGTGAAAGAAACAATCAACAGAGTGAAAAGACAACTTACAGAGTAGGATAACATTTTTGCCAACTATGCATCCGACAAGGGACTGATATCCAGAATATACATAGAACTCGACAATTATACAGTAAAAAAAAAAATTACTCAATTAAAAAATGGGAAAATGAGCTGAATAGACATTTTTCAAAGGAAGACATACAAATACCAAAGAATACATGAAAAATTGCTCAACATCACTAGTCATCAGGGAAATGCAAATTAAAACCACATTGAGATACCACCTCACTCTTGTTAGACTGGCTATGATCAAAAGATGGTGAATAACAAATGCTGGTGAGGCGTGGAGAGAAGGGAACACTACTGCACTGTTGGTGGGAATGTAAATTAGGACAACCACTTTGGAAAACAATTTGGAGGTTTCTCAAACAACTACAGATAGATCTTCCATTTGATCCAGCAA
>NW_007825207.1:0-817 GCF_000696425.1 Galeopterus variegatus
CTCCAACCCTCATTCTACTCTCTACTTTGGTAAGTTCAACTTTCTTAAATTCCACATATAAATGAGATCATGTGGTATTTGTCTTTCGGTACCTGGCTTATTTCACTTAGCACAATGTCCTTCAGGTTCATCCATGTTGTGGAAAATGACAGAATTTCTTTTTTTCTTTCTTTTTTTTTAAGGCTGTGCTGTAGATGGGATGCACCCCCAACCTCATTGGAGCTTAAATCCCCACTGTAACTGTTGAGGGTGGGAAATCCTATTATGGTAATTGAAAGGTGGGGCCGTGAAGAGGTGATTAGATTGTAGGTGATTAGATTAGATCCTAGTGAATGGATTAAAAATGGTGGGTCTGAGGGTTTTAAAAAGAGAGTGAATGAGGAGGTTACTCTCTCTGCTCTGCCATTTCTCAATGTGAAACCCCACCGTCACTGTCATCACTACCAAGGCTCTCACCAGATGGGTTTCCCGGACTTTGTACTTTAGCCTCCAAAACTGTAAGCAATAAATTTTGTTTTCTTTACAAATTACCCAGTTCAGTGTATTTTGTTATAGGCAACAGAAACAGACTAATACAGAAAATTTGTACCAGAGAAGTGGGGTCTTCCTTTTAACAAATTCTTGAAACTGTGAAAGCTTCTCTGGAACTGGGTGTTGAGGAGAGGCTGGAGGAATTTGGAGGAGCAGGCTAGAAAAAGCCTAGCTGTTGATGGGAGTTTAGAAGACAAGAAAACCAGGGAAAGTTTGGAATGTTTTAGTGACTGGTAAAATGGTGGTGGACTAGAATGCTTATGGAAATATGGACTGTAAAGACTAT
>NW_007825208.1:0-817 GCF_000696425.1 Galeopterus variegatus
AACTCAGACCCGCATTTAGAAGTGCATTATGAGCCCCTTGTGAGGACGTGGGAAAGGGAATAGGAGTTAGACAGAGGCTACACAGCATCTTAATGTCCAAACCAGCCATAAGGGAGGCCTCTATGGAGGGTCACACGTACCAAGTGTTTGGATTGTTCTGACAGTCAGCCACTGCCATTGAGTATACTGATTTAACCCTAGGCTGAAGTCAAGGCTGTAACCATAGACTGGAATCTTCTACTGCCATCTAGAGATAATTAATAGGAATGCAGGGTCAAAAAACTCCCTAAAGTAATCTTTAAAGACAGGCTGTTTAGAACAATGACCAGGTCTTGTAGAAACTTATGTTGAGTGAAATAAGCAAAGCACAAAGGGATACATACCGTATGTACTCTCTCATAAGAGGAAGTTAAGAGATAAAGAAGAAATGAAAGAAAGACCCCAGTGGTGCGTTGGACTTGCAGAGGGAGAGAACATACGTAGGGATACAAAGTGGAGTGGGGAAAGGTGGCTGGGGAAGGAGATCGGGAATAATCGAGGGGATAATTGTGGGGGACACGGGGTATAATCACAATTTGTAGTAATGGACATGCTGCCAGTATGGATCTGGCCATCATATCTTAGGCACTAGTAGTGACAATTTGCTTTGTACCCCATGAATATTGATAACCAATAAAAACAAAACATTAAAAGAAAAATCCTTAGCCAGGAGGATATAATCAGAATCTTGTTCCATTGTGACTGGATATAACTGTATCTCTGGATTTAAAAAGACAATATTTATAAAAGGGATACAAAAATTTACTGTATTAAATTT
>NW_007825209.1:0-817 GCF_000696425.1 Galeopterus variegatus
ACTTTGAACTTCCTAGACTCCGAAACTGTAAGCAACAAATTTCATTTTCTTTTTTTTTTTTTCCCTTTTTGTCTTTTTTACTGACCGGTAACGGGATCGCAACGCTCGGTGTTGCGCCCGCACCGCGCTTAGCCAGTGAGCGGGAACCGGTCTCCACATGGGATCCGAACCCTCGGCGGGAGTGCCGCCACACTCCCAAGCGGCGCACTCTCCAGTGCGCCACTGGGCCGGCCCAACAAATTTCATTTTCTTATAAATCACCCAGTTCCAAGTATTTTGTTATAAGCAATAGAAATGGACTTTATCACTGATGATGTTAAACTTGATGATTGGAGGTGTTTTATACCATATAAAATCACCTAGGATATATTTCCAGAAGCGATTCTTAAACACATTTATTAGCAGTGTGTAGTGTTGTTTTTTTTAACAAGACAAATGTAAATAAATATTCCATTAAGTCTGATGTAGTTACAAATACTTTGTAGCTTCGTGGAGTCTAGTGCAAAGACACAACAGCAACAGCAATGGGCTGATCAGGCAGGAACTGTGCCCTTAAACTACCTAGACTGACCCAAGCTGGTCTCTGTGTGTGTGTGTTCTCTTTCCTGATTAGGTCATAAAATCCTCCAGGGCAAGGATCGTGTCTTTGGATCTATTTGTCTTAACCTCAGCACCAACCCTAAGCTGATCAGCATTCTACGCACAGTAGGTGGTCAACATATGCTTGATAAATAGCTGAGCAGGTGCTTCACTGATGGTGGGGGGGGGGGCCCTGCTCCTGGCCTGGCTTCCTCCTGGTTATTCCTCCCTGTGCTGT
>NW_007825210.1:0-817 GCF_000696425.1 Galeopterus variegatus
CTCCCAGAAAAATATAATGAAACACAAGTGCTGAATACATGTAATAGGAACGTTACAACAGTGTAAGTTGGGGAATGATCATAGCAAATTTCATTGTGGGGGGTGTGGTGCCTACAAAAATAGTCCTTCAAGGGAGAGGTAAATTCTGTGGGGTGTAGCTTTTATGTGCATATTTGTTATATCACATACCAGGCAGTAGGGTTAGAATAAGATCTGATTTTTGTCTTGCAGAGTCACTGATATTAAATATTACTTGGAATTGGGCTAGGGCAGTTAACATGGAACTGATATCAGCTGATATCTGAGAAAATATTTTAGTCAGCACCCAAGTGGACAGTGAATGGTATTCCAGAGTGCTACACTTAATACTAATTCTGATTGATGGCACTTTGGTTAAGCAGGAGTAAGGAGAAGACAACAGCAACCATAACTTGGAGGACCTAGAAAAGTATGCCTCCAAATATGATAAATGGCATGTGATCTCTTGTTGTCAGAACCAGAAAAAAAATCTAATGAACAGTCTGACTTGATCAGTAAAAATGCAAGAAGACCTGGTGTCAATGAAATTGGAGCAAAAAGGCAAGTGAATAGGCTGGGGAAAAGGACAGGAGGACACAACTAACAGATAAGTTATGAGAAAAACAGAAAAGAGAGAGAGACTGATGAAACGGTACAGATGGGAAGTGTCCCTTCCCTCTGCCGAGAAGCTTCCGTACCTTGGGACTAAACAGAAAGTGAATTGTGAGCTGGGGACATGGTTTACTACTGAATGCAAAGTAAGTAATTTTATTTAACTTTAAAGATTAAATAAAATTTT
>NW_007825211.1:0-817 GCF_000696425.1 Galeopterus variegatus
ATTTTAAATATCTTGATTTTAATATGAATGAGGGAGAGAAATGATTACCATCATTATGGTAAATAACTTCTTTCATTTATTGGTAACTTTACTTGGTTCACTGATAAATCACCGTATTTATTCATTGGGAAGGGATTTCAATCATTCACCAAATTTTTATTGAGCACCTACTATGTGGAGGTATTTTGCTAGAATTTTGTTTTATAATTTTTGAGTGTATCACATTCTATTCAATTTTATCTTCATTGTATAATTACTGCAAAAATAAAAGTACAGAATTATCAAATTGTTTAGTCCCTCACATTGTATGAGTTTTCACCACTTTGTGTTTTTTTTAATAAACTTTATATATTTTGCCATATGGTAAAAGACGTTAAGTTAAAAGCTGAATTTATTCATTCTTGTAATTTCTATTAAGGCACCACAAACACTTTGTAATAAACAAAAAACAACAATTTAAAAGTAATATGTAACTAGATATTAGGATTTGGAGATATCACAAAGAGGCTTCTGACTTTAAATACTGTAAAGGCTTTCCACTGAAAAATTTAAGAAAGAAAGAGGAAAATTTTCAAAAGTACAAAATAAGCAAATTATTTTATTAAGTGGCCGTAAAAAATATACAAAAAGAATACTTTTTGTTCTTAGATTCTGATTTCCATATATCATGGTTTTTTTTTAAAAAGTGATATAAAATATTGGAGAAAACGAATGATTTATAAGGATGTCTACAAATGTCTGATGCATTTAAAACAAATGTAATGTAATAATTTTTCTGATTATAGAGTTCACATATGTTCATTATAAAATATTTTTA
>NW_007825212.1:0-817 GCF_000696425.1 Galeopterus variegatus
TGGGCTAGGTGATAAGAATCAACCTTTTATTTAAAATAAAAAACATCGAATAAAATATATTAAAAGCAAGGAGGAATTGAAAAGATAGTGAGACCTGCCATGCCAAATTTTGGGGAAGTAGCCTGAATCTAGAAGTAAAGGGAAAGTATATGAGCACCAAAACCAGGTTGTGTTAAGGAGGTTTGCTGACACTGAACACTTAGTCTTGAGTGTCCAGCCTCATGTGGCAATGTGGTCAGAGGCAAGGCTCAGGGCCCACCCAGGAACAGGAAGCTTAGGGGTAACATTCTCTATATCACAGGAATATTAAAACACAATATAATAAAAGAAATGATAAACAGAACTAAACACCTCCTACCTCCCTACGGTAATAGGATATGAGAAAACAAAGAAACAAACAAAAAAAGGAAGGAAGGAAGGAAGGGAGAAAAAAAAGTCTCTAAGCCATTATGGCCATAGATTGGTCCTCGTAAGTATTTGTACCCTTCACAGCAGACCGGGTGAACCAGTGAATCTCAAGTTGAGACTATCCACAGCTGGTGTGGCCCAGCGCTTGGCAGAAACAAATGCAAAACTTCTATGAAATAGGGCTCATTTATCCTAGACACCAGGGAGTTTTTTGTTTTGTTTTGTTTTTAGGTGGCTGGCCAGTATGGGGAACTGAACCCTTGACCTTGGTGTTAGAAGGCTGTGCTCTAACCAGTTAAGCTAAGGCCAACCCTCAGGGAGTTGTTCTTTTTTTTTTTTTTTTCATGTCCGGCAACGGATCGTAACCCTCAGTGTCGCGCCCGTACCAGACCGGGACCGGCAACGGGAT
>NW_007825213.1:0-817 GCF_000696425.1 Galeopterus variegatus
TTTTTTTTAAGGGAATAAATATCACTGTGCTGAGTGAGGAGACCTATTTCCTCCCTGATAACCAAAGGGAAGGCATTGTGGGACGCCTGTGTATAGTTTAATCTAAGATTAACTTCCTTTCTTCTAAGAATTGCATTCACAGTCACTATCAACTAAGCCCTGGCATCTTCGCCTTCTTCCGTGGGTCGGCGCACTTTGCGAGCCTGCTAGAGATTGTCTCAACGTCCTTTCCAACCACCCGAGAAGCACCAGATTAGATCAGAGCTAGCTTTGCCATTCAATGGCTGTAGACAGATTCCTTAATCTCCCTGAGACTTGATTTTCTCATCTGTAAAATGAGGACTAAACAAACACTTCATAGGATTGGACTAAAGACGAAATTATATACGTAAAATTATATTGTGAATGGTAAGTTCCCATAAAAATGCAAAGAATTCTCCTGATTACAATGGTCATACCTAAAAATACTGATTGAGTCTCTGAAAGAAATGGATTTTGTCTCCTTTTTTGTTGTTTAATAGTTTCCTTTTGATGGACTGATCGATAGTGGCTAACCCATACGAAGAGACCCACGTGAAATTCACTCTCAAAGTTGGTCCAGACATTGAGCAGAAATGGAGAGAGAGAGGGTGGTCTCCTGCACTCCGTCAAACTAAAGTTAAAGCACAGAATCTTAGCACTCGGTGTGGAGACTTTAACTGACATCTAATCTAACTCTAACCCAATGCAAGACTCTGCCCAGTACCGCCCAGGAGCTTCTGCTTGCACACTTCAGGACAGGGAGTTCATCACTTTGCAATTCAACCTGTTCGTCACT
>NW_007825214.1:0-817 GCF_000696425.1 Galeopterus variegatus
AGTCAACTGATCTTTAAAAGAAATAAAGGCAATACAGTGGAGAAAAGACTGTCTAAATGATGCTGGACCAACTGGATATCTACATGCAAAATAAAAATAAGAAGTAGACACACCCTTTATAAAAATTTACTCATAATGGATTATAGTACAAAACGTATAAAACAAAAACAAACAAAAAATATATAAAACTCCTAGAAGATATCTTAGGAGAAAATCTAGATGACCTTGGTTGGGCAATGATTTTCAGATGAAACACAAAAGTCATGGTATATGAAAGAAAAAATTGACAAGCTGGACTTTAGGACTGCTATTGAAAATATTCAAAAAATTCTTAAGACCCACCAGTAAGAAAATGAACAACCCAATTAAAAGATGGGCAAAAGAGGTGAACTGACACTTCATCAAAGAAGATGTACAGATGCAAAATAAGCATAAGATGTTCCACATCATATGCCATTGGGAAAATGCAAATTGAAATAGCATGAGATACCACTATTCTCTAATAGAATGGACAAATTCTAGAACACAGACAACTCCAAGTGTTGGTGAGGATGTGGAGCAATGGAAACTCTCATTCATTGCTGGTAGGAATGCAGAATTACACAGGCACCTAGGAAGAAAATTTTGCAATTTTTTAAAAAACTAATCATGCTCTTCTCATAAGATCCAGCAATTGAACTCCTTGGGATTTACCCAGATTTGAAAACTTATGTTCACACAAAACTTGCAGATGGATGTTTACATCAGGTTTATTCATAATTGACAAAACTTGGAACAATTAATATGTCTTTCATTAGGTGAGTGAATAAATAAACTT
>NW_007825215.1:0-817 GCF_000696425.1 Galeopterus variegatus
TCCAGCTAAAATCCATTTTCGCCTTCCCTTTCTCGCAGCTAGGCTGGCTATGGACAATGAGATATACTAGGAAACATTGAGAGAAACTTCTGGAAACGTGCTTGAGGCTAAGAATATGCCCTTTTTGTATTATCCAAAAACATAACGCTTCTATTCTTAGGTACATACCTAGCAAAAAATGCATACGTGTGTTTACCAAGAGGGCATGTTCAAGAATGTTCAAAACAGCATTATTCATATGACTCCAGATAGAAACAGACCAAGATAGATAAAATGTCTTTCAACAGTAGAATGGATAAATATTTTTGGTATTTTTGTAAACTCAATCCTGTACAACAGTAAAAACAGCTACAAAAATTCCACACAAAATGAATGAATTTCAGAAGTAAAATGTTCAACAAAAGACAAGGTACAAAAGAATGCATACCCATTATTCCATTTATTTAAAAAGTACAATAACTAACATGGTGTGAGAAGTCAAACAGTAGTCATCTTTGGGAGAAAGCAGGGGAATGATTGGGGAGACCGTGGGGGAGGTTTTTACATCAGTGCTGTTTCCATGTATTTTCTTATTCATTTTTTGCATTCCTAGCACTTGGTGTAGTGCCACATTTAATAGGCATTCATTACCTCACACGTAATAAGCATTTATTATTGTTGAATCAACTTTGTTGAATTTAAGGTGAGAGGGAGAAGCCTTATCAGAAAGAACACAGCTATTGGGCCAGCCCGGTTGCGCACTGCTACAGTGCGCTGCTTGGGAGCACAGCGGCGCTCCCGCCGAGGGTTCGGATCCCACATACAGACCGGTTCCCGC
>NW_007825216.1:0-817 GCF_000696425.1 Galeopterus variegatus
CCGAAGGCAAAAATAGAGAACAGGTGAGAGAAGATTGCTAGAGGTGAGAAAGCACTAGAAAATTTGGAAAAGTTGGCGAGTGCAGCCTGCTACAGTTCCCTGTCCTATGCTCTTGAATGACTGTGAACACTTCAAATACTGCCCTTTGACTGCACAGTGCTTCACAGCTGCAGTGGCCCCGTGCTGAAACTATAAAGCAAATACAGTAGTTAAAAACATTTCTCTGAGTTCTTTACATTTCCCCCCTTTTAATGTGTATCTTCCTTTTCCCTCTAAATTTTCCATTTTTATTGTGACCTTTTATTATGTTCTTTGTGTTCTTCCTTTACTCTAATTGCTTCCACACCGCAGCTCTCTCTGGTTGCCCTGAAATGATCCGAGGCTGCTTGCTCGTATCTTCCTTTGTTTCGTGTTTTTGTAGCTTTTTGACATTTACTTTTCTGTCTCTCATAATCCACACTGTCATGAATAATACAAAAAGTGCTCCGTAGGCCAAGCCCTCCACTGTGTTCCCCCCAAAAAAACATGTTTGTAATTATGATATTCATTTTGGTTTCTTACAATTTTCATTCTAGTAAATTATATTTTTTCTTAAGGGGCTGCTATTAAAAAAAAAAAATAAAAGGCTGTTTTTTGAGCAGTCTTAGGTTTTTTAGAAAAAATGACCAGAAAGTACAGCAAGTTCCAATGTATCCTGTCACGGGCCACCAGACCATCCCCAATTGATAAGCCAATATTGTCACATTGTTATTAACTGAAGTTCACAGTTTACATTAGGGTTCAGGTTCATTCTTTGTATTGTACATTTTATGGGTTT
>NW_007825217.1:0-817 GCF_000696425.1 Galeopterus variegatus
GATGTGTGGCCCACAATGTTTTTTGGTGACATAGTACTTACAATGAGCTCTTTAATAAAGAATATCAAAGTATAGTTCTGACCTTCATGGTGCTTACAATGTAGTTGTAAGAGAAACAGAGAAAAAGTAAGCAGTGAATGATGTGGATGTGTGAGTGTCTGTAATTGCAATTGCAATTTATAGTTGCAGTACACTAGGCAAACAAAATTGCAAAAAACAAATAAATCTTAGAAGTCATTTTATTAAACTGGAAGCCAGAATGATATGCATGTTTTGAATAAATACAAAGGCATATGAACTTTGTGTTTATAGGGTCAAATAGCAAATTGTTTTGACTTTGTGGGTCATACAATTTCCGCTACAACTACTAATCTAAACAGTTGTAGCAGAAAAGCAGCCATAAACAATATGTAAATGGATGTGCAAGGCATCCAATAAAAGGTTCCAATAAAACTTTATTTCAAAAACAAGTAGGCAACAGGCCAGATTTGGCCCACAGACAAAATCCTGAAATGGGGTATTACAAGAATTGAATTCTAACTTTTTCCATTCTGATATAAAAAGGGCCTATTTTTATTAAAAATGCCTACTTTTTCCTCAAACTTTTTTGAATCTATGAACCTATTCATTTTAAGAAGTGTATTTTCATTCCAACGGCTATTTCCCAATTTAGAGTGCTTTCTTCCCCTGTATATTAAGCAGAAATATCAAGATTCATGGCTGACTTAACATCCTTAGCACTTTTTCCCTTCAAGTGAAACAGAAAAATAAATGAAAGAAAAATCGGTTTTGTGCTATTTTTATATAGCATTTATAC
>NW_007825218.1:0-817 GCF_000696425.1 Galeopterus variegatus
TATATCGATAACTCTAAATGTAAACAGATTAAATGCCCCAATTAAAAGACTCAAAGTGGCTCGATGGATTATAAAACAAAAATCAACAATATGTTGACTTCAAGAAACTCACTTCACCTATAAAGACACACACCATCTAAAAGTAAAGGGATTGAAAAAAGATATTCCATGCAAATGAAAACCAAAAAAGAGCAGAAGTAGCTATACTTAGATAAATAGACTTCAAGCCAAGGAAAGTTAAAAAAATAAAATAAAAAAGATCAGTGTCAGTCTGGATCACAGACCCTTCTACCACGTCCTGTGTAGGTCCTGATCCAAATAAGTGAAAGAAAAATGGAGCAGCCACTGGCTAGTTGGACATGCTTTATTTTTAGATGTGAGCTCCACCAACCAGTGGTTCAGAGCCGCTGCCTTCTATACTGACGAGTACACAAAAAGCATCAAGCCAAGCGGTACATGGGTGCACATGCTCACTAACTCTACTCTTATGTCACTAGTTTACAATGGATGTGCTGAATTATACCCCGCTGGATATGAGGCGATGGGGCCTGACCAAACCAACTCTGCTTTCTTCACACTCCACCCCTTCAGGGTCCCTTGCCGTATAATCCATGTGTTCAGAATTTTCTGCAATGTCCCCTTGGCAAGGATGGCTGACCCTTGTATCCATATAACCTCTGTACTTACTGTACATTCAATACACCTTGAGGCTTCTCCCAGTAGCTCTATCCTTTCAACTAATTGCCACAAAAACCCCACCCATACACATGTCTGGTTAGTAGTCATCATTGGGGTGATTTTCCATGGGAATCCTGCA
>NW_007825219.1:0-817 GCF_000696425.1 Galeopterus variegatus
TGTAAACAAGTGACATAAGAGTAGAGTTAGTGCGCATGCACCCGGGCACCCCTTGGCTCATGGCTGCTGTTGTGTACTTCAGCATGGAAGGCAGCGGCTCTGAACTGCTGGTCGGTGGAGCTCGTGTCTGAAGAATAAAGCATGTCCACTTTGCTGGCAGCTGCTCGGTTTTTCTTTCCCTTATGACTCATGACCTGCACAGGACAAGGCAGAGGGGTCTGCAATCCAGCCCGACACTGACACTTTGCCAGAGAGTGGAAGTTCCAATTCCACTACACAGACACTAAGGGGTTCCTGGCACAGCACCTGGCTCCACACTTTGTGGCCTGTAGGTTGCCATCAGGGTGGCCTCCCAGATGCCTTGGAAAATATGCCCCCACTTGAAAGCCCTCGGGCCTTGCAGGCCTCGGATATTTGTCTGGTCTCATTCTCGTTCACCCCAAAACCCTGTTGAAACCCTCCTGCTGCATCAGGCAGCTCTGCCATGCTCCTTCCACTGCTCAAGCACCTGCCCACCCCGACATCCCCTCTAGGACCAGCTCTAATGGCTCCAGCCTGTAGTACCATTTGGCCGACGTCACCCACAACACTTGTGCACTGTGCCATGCATGGCTCTCTAGAAACCTGACAGGTGAGCACACCAGCCCCAGCCTGTTCCTGGACAAGGGCACAGCCATGTCCACCTCACAGGGCAGAGAAATGCCTGGGTCAGAGATCCCAGGCTGCCAGTGAACAGGGGCCACTTGGGTGTGGCTTCTAGTCCTGGCACATCTGCTGAGACAGCTGTCAGAAAGTGGAAAGAGCCATCTCTCTAGAA
>NW_007825220.1:0-817 GCF_000696425.1 Galeopterus variegatus
AGGAAGGAAAGAAAGACCACAGTAGTGTGTTGGTCTTACAGAGGGAGGGGACAGTCCTAGGACTACAAAATGGAGTGGGGGGAAGAGCGGGAGGGGGAGGGAGGTTGGGTGATAATTGGGTGGGGAACACGGGGTACAAAGTACTCTCTGGTAATGGGTATCCTGCCAGTATGAATCTGGCCCTCACATCTTGGGCAAAAGGAGTGACAATTAGCTTATATCATGAATATTCATAATAAATAAATAAATAATAAATAAAATAACATCATAAAAGAAAAATATTGTCAGTCAAGAATACTATATTCAGCAATTTGTTCATCAAAAATGAAGGAAAGAGACAGATTTCTGAGACAAACAAAGCTGAGGGAATTTATCACCACTGGACTTTTCTTACAAAAGTGCTAAAGGGAGTTCTTCAAGCTGATAAGAGAATGTTAATTAGTAACATGAAAACACATGAAGGTATAAAGCTCACTAGGAAAAATTTTTAATGGCAATTGTTAAATCAATTATATGTCTAGTATAAAAGTTAAAAGAAAAAATATTAAAAACAACTATGGCTACAATATCTTATAAATGTATACAAACTATAGAAATATATAAATTTTGACATAAAAAAACACAAAATAGGGAAAGAGGGAGAGTAAAAGTGTTGTCTGTGTATGCTATCAAAAGTAAATTGTTATCAACTTCAAGTAGCATGTTATACAACGTCTTATGTAAGCCTCAAGGCTACAAAGCAAAAGTTTATAAAGTATACACAAAAAATAAAACTAAAATATTCAAAGCGTACCACTACAGAAAACCATCAAACCAC
>NW_007825221.1:0-817 GCF_000696425.1 Galeopterus variegatus
CAATCAAGTTGCTTGACATTTTCTCTAAAATAATACAAGAGGTAGGGGAGATGGATGGGGACTACAGATAAAACCAGGCTGGCCATGTGCAGATAATGGTTGAAGCTGGGTTCATTATCTTATACTGTGTATTTTTATGTTTTTAAATCTCCACAATAAAAAAGTTAAAAAAAAAAATTTTTTTAAGCACAGAAGGTTGTTAGCTATAAACATTATCAGAAAACAAGTGTCACAGAGGCAAACATTACATGTCCTAATTCTGCCCGAACAATTGCCCTCCTAGAATTTCCTAGGCCTGTTGGCAACTAATCCCTATTGTGAAATGGGCATATCAGATATCATTAAACATTACATTTATACAAGTGAAAATTCCCTTCATCCTGATTCCCTGCTTGTGGTAGGTTAAAAATCTTGATTCTCATTTGATTTTTAGAATAGGGCTTTTAGGTAAATGCATGTATAGGGCAAAAGCCCTCAGATGGAAAACCAAAGTCTACAGATAGAGAGCAAAAGCCCATTTAATCAATTCTAATTAAATAATGTTGATTCTCATTTGATTTTTAGGATAGGGTTTTTAGGTAAATATATATTGGGGCAAAAGCCCTCAGAGTAGGAGGCTATAACCTATAGCCAGAGGGCAAAAGCCCATCTAATCAACTCTAATCACTGCTTAGGTACGGGATCATATACTTTAATGATTTTATTTTATTTATTTTGTCTTTTTTTTTTCGTGTCCGGCAACGGGATCGCAACCCTCAGTGTCGCACCCGCACCTCGCTCAGCCAGTGAGCGGGAACCGGTCTGTATGTGGGATCCG
>NW_007825222.1:0-817 GCF_000696425.1 Galeopterus variegatus
GTTTCATGGTTTCAAATTTTACATAAGTAATATCCTACAGTGCAGAATATAAGGGGATTATGTTGTAAATATCATAAAATATGATCTCTGCACTGATGTTCTTCTGCTGCAGTTGGGGAGAAACATGCAAAAAAGGAAGTATGATTCATTATTATAGAAGGACAGCATAATATTAGAAAGATGCACTAAGTATAGAGGTGATCCCGAGTAGAAAACGATCAACTCTCCCCCATTGCCACTGATCAGTAGAGGTTAAAGGATAGTTAAAAAGCTAGGTGTTAAAAGATGCATAAGATAGTTAAAAAGCTAGGTGTTAGGGCTGGCCTGGTGGTGCACTCGGTAGAGTGCGGCGCTTGGCGGTGCTCCCGCAGAGGGTTTGGATCCCATATAGAGACCAGTCCGCTCACTGGTTGAGCACCATGCGGGCACGACACCAAGGGTTGCGATCCCATTGCCGGTCACGAAAAAAGACAAAAAAAGAAAAAAGAAAAAAAAGCTAGGTGTTAAAAGATATATAAAAAGTCACTAAATGAAAGAAAGAGGAAGGGGATCTAGGCATTTTAGAAAGAATAGCATTGCAAATTCTGGTTTGAGAAGCAGTATGCATAAACTATGTAGAACCACATGTAGTTCAAAATGATTGAACCATCAAGCATCTGAGGTGCTGCGGTGACAGATGAATTTGAACATGCGAGGGAGGGGCTATTCCCTTTCTTATAGTTATGATTACTAAAGTATGTTTGAACTTTATCTCACAGTGGGGAACTCAAATACTTTTAAGCAGAGGAGTGAGTACACGATCATATTCAATTTTAGA
>NW_007825223.1:0-817 GCF_000696425.1 Galeopterus variegatus
ACTGAGGGTTGCGATCCGTTGCCGGTCACGAAAAAAGACAAAAAGGAAAAAAAAAGAAAGCTTATTGATATGCCATTAGTTAGAAACAAACTAGCCATACTCAGGTTTCCTGCCCAAAACTTAACCTTGAAGACCCTGCTACTCAATCCTTGTCAAAAACTCCATTTAGAGGAACAAAATGAATAAATGTAAACATCGAATATTTAAAACTCAGCCTAAAGGAATAATATTGACATTTATATGAATTCATCAGTATCAAGCTACTTTTACTTGCCCGTAATCCTGCCAACTGGGCCAATTGTCGAGCTACTCGACTACGCCAGTTGTTGAGCAAGGGCTGGGTCTGGAGCTCACAGACCCCTCAAGCCCATTGTCCAGACTGGGTCACAAACTCTTCACATGCCAGACTGGGTCACCAGACCCCTCACATGCAGGTCTACGAGCTAAGTAACTGGCAAACAAATCTTTGGAAGCTGCAGGTTAGATAGCATGGCCGCGGGTAGCAGTGTCTGCTGGAGGCAGTTGCCAGCCAAATCGTGGCACTGTGCATGAGCACTAACTCCCCTCCCCCCAATTTGCTTACAGAGAATGCTGCACCACCCCCAACCGGCCCTGAGGTGAGGGAGCCTGACCAAACTATTCTATTTTCCCAACAATCCACTCCTTCAGGGTCCCTCCCGGCACAATCTATGTGTTCAGAATCTTCCACGACATTCCCTTAGGGAGGATAAATGACCCTTACATTTACATACTACACATTCCATCCGAGTCCCAAAAGTCTTTAGCTTGTTCAGCGCCAAGTCAAAAGTCCAAAGTC
>NW_007825224.1:0-817 GCF_000696425.1 Galeopterus variegatus
ACATAATGATACGTTTACAATCATTTTACACAAGTTCTTTAAAATAAAATATCATCTGATCCGATTTCCAAATTACAGGGTTTGTTCCTAAGCAACAAGCACAGGCTTTAAGAAATAATGACAGGAACAGAAAGAATCCAGGGCTTTATTTTAGCGGCAGTTGTGCTAAGTGAGGAGAAGCTGTGCCGAGTGCATCTGCCCGCCCTCTGCCTCGGGATCTAGAGAAGAAAGTGACTGTCTCCTCTTCTTTGGGGAGGCAGGGAACCTCTGAGGTGGGCCCCCATCCCTGGTGGACCATTTGCTTTATATTCAAGCCCGATAGGAAAGTCATTCTGTGCCCCCAGTCCCCTAAATCTGTGGGCCACCCTGACTGCCCTGTCCTGGGCCCGATATGGCCCCGTGGCTCCCAGCCATTGCTCCTGTTCCAAACCCCCAAGGTTCAAACACCACATTCTTATTCAGGGCCAGGAGCACAATGTGCAGGTGGTTGACCTCTGGTGTGTCGGGGCCCATGTTCCACACAGCCCTGGAGTGAGCTGCCCTCCTCTCCCTGCCCTGTAGGTTTCCTCAACCTCGAGCCTGTAGGCTCCCCAGGCAACTGCCCCCCATGCACTAAGGCTCGTCATTCCCCTCCCAAACTGAGCAGCCCTCCTGAGCCTCCTGGTCATCGTGGCCATGGTCCCACACAGGCGTCCCCCTTCCCACCACGCCTCAGGATCCCGCCCCTTCCTCGCAGCTGTAGGTGCCCCAGCAGGTTCCCACTCACTTCTCGTCCATCCCCTCTTGGTGGGCCCAGACCCACCCTTCAGTCCTCTTC
>NW_007825225.1:0-817 GCF_000696425.1 Galeopterus variegatus
CATATCATAAACTGGTAGAATCATAACTTTACTGCATAGCTTTTCCTGTGTGGTTGTTATTGTCTCTCATCTCCTAGTATATCACTGAGTGTTTAGTGGACCAGTGAGGCAGAAAACACTGAAATTACAGATATAATCAGAGGAAATGAACAAAATCTGCAAGCTGACTAATCCATGAGTCCACCTAGAATGAATGAGACTTTACTGACAATAATTATATTGCATATGGGTTCAAACTTTTTAGATATATCACTATGCAGAAAAGATTGAGAACTGTTAATAGTTCATATAAACTCCAAATGGTAGTTTAAGATAAATCGCAGTCATAAAATTTTAGAGATAATCCAGAGATAATTAGCTAATTTTGATAGGGTCAATACATATTTGCCAGCATTCCATCTGATCTCTTTTTACTATTAAAAGATAATATGAGTCTTTCCATGACTTTTTGAAGGCCTCTTGTATTATTTGTATTAATAGGTTAACACAAGATGATCCTGAAAGATAGAGTTATTTTGAAGTTATATATGTTCACTTCCTCCAGTGACGAATTATATTTTCTTCTGGCTATGGTCACTAACAATCTCAAGTCAGGTTTATCTAAATAGATTGAAATGATTCAGAAGCTGAGCCTTGGAACCTGAGAAGACTGGTCATTTTCCAGTTTTTTATTTATAGAACCCTTCTTTGGATGTGCTCTGCAGACTGGTGAATCTTATCAAAAGCTCTGTTCAGTTTCTTGCTTGTCAACTACTTCTTCAAGAAGTGGCAAATATTAGCTGTCTGATTTCCATCTCCTTCTATACTTTGGCCACGT
>NW_007825226.1:0-817 GCF_000696425.1 Galeopterus variegatus
TGGGCCCTTGGCCTGAGCTACTCACTCACCAGCTGCCCCAGGCCCTGAGTTTAGTCTTGGACTGTGGTGTAAGAACCCAAGCGCTCAGGCCAGTGTGTGACCCAGTGGCTTCGAGGTGTCCATCTGTGACCCAAGTGGCAGATTGGCAGGGGACTGCAGGGCACCCCCAGGGTTCCCTGAGGCTCTGAGACCCCCAGGGTCTCACCAGGTGCAGCAAGACACAGGTGCCTCCTCGTGGGCTCTCAGCACTTCCTTGGAAAGGCTTTGAAAGTGGGTTCTGGAGATGGAGTGGGGCCTGGCTCCCACAGACCCCAGGACAGGGCCATGCCTCCACACTAAGGCTTTCCACACAGGGTTGTGCCTCCCTGTCAGACACGTCAGCACAGGGACAAACTCCCCCTCCGAGCCTCAGTCTTCCCATCTGTAAAATGGTGCCTGCCCCCAGCTAGACTGAGATTCCACCTGGGAGCCATCTCTGTGAGTGGCCGCTGTGAGCGCAGCTCCCCCAGATCTCTGCAGCCTCTGGGCCTTTGCACGTGCCTTCCCCTCAGCCTACAGCCCCCTTGCCTCCCTCTTGACCATGCCACAACAAGCCACCCTGACACCCCACACCCATCTGTTTCCACCTCAAGCAGACTTCTGTTCATGCCTCAGTCTCCTCGTCTGTCACATGGGGTCACAACAGCATTGAACTTGGTGAGTCTGCGGCATTGCCCGGCCCAGCCCGGGAGCCCGTGTGCAGGTCATTGTGTTCATGGATGGGGAGGGGCTTTGGAGTCCCTGGGGCTGCAGAAGGCAATTCTCTGGCCACGCTGCT
>NW_007825227.1:0-816 GCF_000696425.1 Galeopterus variegatus
TTCTCAGATTGAAAGTACGATCTGTTCTTTTGGCTTACTATAGACTCTCTTGGATCCTCTACAAATGGACTAAAAATATTGATCGTAATCCTTCCTTCAAAATTTGTCTGTAATATTGTTCAAATATGTGATTTTCGGAGTATTATATTATTTTATGCAGATGCTGTGCTATCAAATGATATTATAGGTGGTCATCAAAACAAAAAATAGAAAAAAAAAAAAAAAACTGACTGTATGGTGGTCAAAATAACTCCCAGCAGAAATCCTACATAATCATATCACTTCAAACAGTGGTATAGATCTGATTGAACATGTTTCCAAATAATGATGGTCTCTCCTCTAGCTCAGCCTGAGAAAAGACAACCAGGAGGGATGTAGGATATTATATAACCTGTGTCGATATAACTTAGTTTTTTTATTCATGCCCTGGAAAGAAAATAATGTAAAACATTCAATAAATATCACTGTTTACCTCAGGAAATTACTGAAGAGGAATTTATCTGAGATATCCTGGGAAAATAGCTTTCCTATTCAACAACATTTATTAATACTTGATTCAAGACCCACACTTTACGGTGGCCACCAGTCCTAAATGGTTATGCTCTAAATTTTGCCCAGTTTCAATCACTTACCCCACACCCATGAAAAATCTTTGCAGTCCTCCCTGTTGAAACACTGTGAAAATCTGTCAAGGTGTTGTACCTGGCACAGTGAATTTAATTATACTTAGTTTTGCTTTAACAAGTTATCTGATTCTATTTTGGAGAGTTCTATTCACAAAAATACAAAATAATGTTAGCTAATGTCATCTTTTGT
>NW_007825228.1:0-816 GCF_000696425.1 Galeopterus variegatus
CGGGACATGGAGAAGGGGACCGGACCACCCTCCCACAACCAGGCACAATATGCCAGCACCTTGGAGCCTACCTGGGGACTCAGGGCATGGAGAAGGGGACCAGACCACCCTCCTAAAAAAGGGAAACTGAGCCAGCGCCTTGAGGCCCACCCAGGGACCCGGAGTATGGAGAAGGGGACTGGACCTCTCTCCCACAACCAGGCACAACATGCCAGCACCTCAGAGCCCACCCAGGGACCCGGAGTATGGAGAAGGGGACTGGACCTCTCTCCCACAACCAGGCACAACATGCCAGCACCTCAGAGCCCACCCAGGGACCCGGAGTATGGAGAAGGGGACTGGACCTCTCTCCCACAACCAGGCACACCAAGCCAGCACCTTGGATCCCACCCAGTGACCTGAGGCATGGAGCCAGGAACCAGACCCTCCTCTCACAACGAGGCACACAGCGCCAGTACCTCAGGGCCCACCCAGGGACCCAGGACATGGAGAAGGGGACTGGACCCTTCTCCCACAACCAGGCACATGGCGTCAGCCTCTTGGGGCCTGCCCAGGGACCAGAGGCATGGAGAAGGGGACCAAACACACCCCACAACCAGGCATACTGCCAGTGCCAAGGAGCATGCCAAAAACCTCACCTCCACGTGGGTGGCCCACCACAGCCACCACAATAACAATGGCTGCAGCAAAAGGGGCTAGATGCCACAACCACCATGCAGATGGTCCACCAGCCACTGGAGTGCATTCAAACAAGGAGGGTCACCAGCAGAGACAAAGAAAAGAAGAGGATGTCTCTTTCCACAAAACCCATTTCAG
>NW_007825229.1:0-816 GCF_000696425.1 Galeopterus variegatus
CTTTCCCTTCCACAGGATATCACATTTGTCTATTACATCAGTGACATTATGCTGATTGGACCTAGTGAGAAAGAAATAGCAACTACTCTAAACCTATCGGTGAGACATTTCCATATCAGATGCTGAGAAGTAAATCTGACAAATTCAGAGACTATCTACCTCAGTGAAATTTCTAGGAATCCAGTGGTTTTGAGATATCTCTTCTAAGGTAAAAGCTAAGTTGGTACATCCTGGCTGCTCCTCCTATAACCAAGAAAGAGTTATAATGCCTAGTGAGCCTCTATTGGAGGCAACATATTCTTCATATTCTTCAACATCTTCATATTTCTTCATTTCAAAGTGTGTTACTTTGATGCATTTGCAGAGTGATCTAAAAAGCTGCTAGTTTTGAGTGGCCTCAGAACAAGAGAGGCTTTACAACAGGTCCAGGCTATGTGCAAGCTCTTGGACAATATGACCTAGCAGATCCAGTTGTGCTGAAGTATCATTGACAGATAGGAATGCTGTTGGAGTTATTCGTAGGCCCATATAGGTGAAGCAGTGCAGGCATCTAGGATTTTGGAGGAAGGCCCTGCCAAAATCTGTAGATAACTACTCCTTTGAGAAACGGTTCTTGGCCTGCTACTGAGATTTAGTAGAGAGTGAATGCTTAACCACGGGTGACCAAGTTCTCATGAGACCTGAGCTGCTCATCATGAACTAGGTGTTATCTGACCCATCAAGCCATAAAGTTGGTATGCACAACAAGACCCCAACATCAAATACAAGTGGTATATACATGACTGGGCCTGAGTAGGCCCCAAAGGCACAAAAAAT
>NW_007825230.1:0-816 GCF_000696425.1 Galeopterus variegatus
GTTATTTTACATTTATTATATGTCATTGATCTATTTCAAATAACAGATTTAAAAAAACATAAAATTATTTTTAAAAGTAAATTGTGCAAATCTTAACTTCTTAGTGTGATAAGATGATAATATTAGAGGAAACAGGATGAAAGATATATGCGAGCTCACTGTGCTGTCTTTAGAGCTCTTCTATAAATCTAAAGTTATTTCAAAATAAAAAGTTAAAAAAATACACATTTTTGAAAAAATCTGAAATGATAAAAAAAACTCAGTAAAAATTAACACGCACATACCTATTTCTTTTAAGACTATGATATTCTATTGTGTGAATGTCTTATAATGTATATATTCATACATGAATTAATAAGCACTAGTTTGCTTCTGGCTTCTTTGCTGACAAAAAAATCATGTAGTGGTTATATATTTACATGTCTTTTAAATAATTTTACAGGTACTCACGTGAGGTAGGATAAATTCTTAGAAGGAGAATTATTAAGTCAAAGAGTAACTGTATTTTAAATTTTGATAAATACCAAGTCGCTTCCCCCCAAAATGTGTGAACTTACATTTTCTTAGGTGAACGTATGTCTACTCTGTTCAAGTCACCTTATAAATGACATCTGTGATATGTATGTGACATTTGTGACACTATGAGAAAATATTAGCTTCCTTTTACAAATGAGGAAAATGTATCTCTAATCACTTAGGATATTTATTCTCATATGTATTGCCCTTTTGTCTTATTTGGAAAACATTCTGTTTTTCCTTTTTGCCCAATTTTATAAAACAAAATTGATTTAGTTTTTAAAAATATA
The DNA here is from genome assembly GCF_000696425.1 of Galeopterus variegatus. Classification (NCBI taxonomy): domain Eukaryota; kingdom Metazoa; phylum Chordata; class Mammalia; order Dermoptera; family Cynocephalidae; genus Galeopterus; species Galeopterus variegatus. The sequence goes on from NW_007825230.1 coordinate 807, forward strand.
GTATATGTTT
>NW_007825231.1:0-816 GCF_000696425.1 Galeopterus variegatus
TGTGTTCCAGACTGTACAGCTACAGAATGGTGGAGTTTCCCTGAACTTAGACCTCTGAGTTATTATCTGGAGGAGACTTGTGCTAGAGAGTTGTCTTGATCCTTAAGAGACTTTGCATGAATGAGAAATTGCATTAAGTCAATGAGATTTGGGGGATTATTTGTTATTGCAGCATAACCTAGGCTTTCCTGACAGACACCAGTCTCAATCTCTTTTGTCATTAAAAAAATAAATATTACTGAGAGAATAATACATATCAACCAGATAGGCAAAATTAAATGTTCTAACAATACTAAGTCTTGGCAAAGATGTAGAGCAATGGGAGCAACAATATAAACTAGTAAAACCACACTAAAAAAGTGTGGCATTATCCAACAAAGCTGAAGTTTGCAAGCCCTATTACCCAGTAATTTTCCTAGTAGTTTTATACTCTACATAAACTCTTGCACCTGTGCACCAAGATACTTGTAGATGATAGATCATAGCTGCTTGCTTTATTCATAGTAGTGGAAGGAAGGCAGGCAGGCAGAAAGGAAAATATCTCTACAGAATCAATAAAAAAAATTAATGTTATATTCATACAATGGAATATATCCAGCAATGAACATGTAGCAGCAATCAATCAACAAAAATATTATTGAGCACCTGTTACAACATAGGCCCTATTTCACATATAAGGATACAGCAGTGAGCAAAACAAACAAACAAAAAAATCTTGCCGTCATGGACTTTACATTCTAGTGGAAGTAGACAGAAAAAAAAAATGATAATTAAGAAGTCATGCAGTATTTTAAGAAGTGAATAAATGCGATGCAG
>NW_007825232.1:0-816 GCF_000696425.1 Galeopterus variegatus
CTCACCCAATGGGCAATATATAACAAATCTGCAGGAGGCAGTCTCTCTCCTCAAAAGCCACTACAGAGTAATAGAAGAAGCAACCACGAGATGACTAGGCAGGAACACAAGAATACTAGAAATATGAAAAAAAAAGAAGAAGAAGAAAATATGCCACTACCAAAGGTACACTATAATTCTCAAATACCAGACCCCATACAACAGGAACCACTTGACATGTCTGAATGGGAATTCCAAGTAACGATCTTAAAGAAACCCAGTGAGATAAAAGAAGACTCATTAGACAGCACAACGAAATGAGAAAATCAAACCAGGACATGAGGAAGGAAGTTTGCAGTGAGATAAATACCATAAGAAAGAATATATTAGAACTCTTAGAACTGAAAGACTCATTCAGTGTAATAAGAACTGTAATCAAGGTCATGAGCAGCAAGCTAGAGCAAGCAGAAGAATTTCTGATCTTGAAGACAGTCTTTTTGAAATAACCAAAACAGACAAAGAAAAAAAAAAAAGAACAAAAAATGAAAATAAAAATGTCAGAGAGCTAGCAGACCACCTTAAGTGCACAAACATCTGAATCATGGGTGCTCCAGAGGGGAAGGAGAGAGGAAAAGGCGTTGAAAATGTATTCAATGAAATAACAGTAGAAAACATTCAGGATGTTGGTAGGGATATGGACTTCCAGAGCCATGATGCTCAAATATCCCCAGACATATTCAATACAAATAAGATCTCTCCAAGACACATTGCAACAAACGTTCAAAAGTCAAAAACAAAGATAGAATCTTAAAAACAGCAAGAGAAAAGCATCAAGTC
>NW_007825233.1:0-816 GCF_000696425.1 Galeopterus variegatus
CTTAAGCATGACAAAAATCTGTTGCCGTGACCTTTGCTCTTTACTGGTCCGCTTTTCCTTTCACTGGACCATTTCCACCTCTTTGTAGCTATGACTTTGATTATGCTTTGTCTTGAGGATTGTACTGGTAAAGCCATGTTCCATCTCCTGTTACAATTCTTTAAAGAAATGCTTCAGGATCTTGATTCCACTTGTTGGAATTTTCCATTGAAAGCTCTGCTCCTGTCTGCAGTTGATCTGGGCACAACAGTTCTGGCACCTGCCAAATGGAAAGTTTGCTCAACTATACTTTTCTAGTCAGAATTATGTAAGTGGGATCTATCGAGACATCTATGGTGTTGGCTACTGTTTCTGCTGTTAATCGTCATCTTGGTCCTGTTCAATTGGGTAGTGAAAAAGATTATTTCTTTCCTCACAAACTGACGTGGATGGTCTGCTCCTGCAGGCTTTATCTTCAATATTGTCTCATCACTTCTTAAAACAAGTTACTCATTTGTAAACGGCTGATTTCTTTGTGTTATTGTCCTCATACACTTTTCATAAGTCATCAATGATTTCACCATTCTTCCATCCAGGCTTCACCATTAGTGATGTTTGTTCCTGCTTCAATTTTAGCAGAATTCATGTTGCTCTGACAGGGCCTCTTTTCAAACTGATGTCTTATCCTTTTTAGTGCCTCAAACTAGATTCCATTCAAATATGTTAAAAAGTTCACATGAGTTTATTTTGGTGCAAAAATTTTTAAATCCATGCATAGTTTTTTCATAATACACATTTTTCATGAACTTTTTGGAGAACTTTTACACCACATATTTG
>NW_007825234.1:0-306 GCF_000696425.1 Galeopterus variegatus
TGAGATTGCTGCTTACTATACACCATCAATATAAGGCAAGAGACTGAAGGTGATCACTTCAATAAAACCAATATTCAGACCTAAAACACTTTGACTGTTGAGGTAGCTTACCTCCAAAAGGAAGGAAGGATCCTGAAACACCATGGCAGGGGTTTAGTCTCACAGTAACAAACACCTATTCCAGGTATGGGTTTAACTTTCTTGTTCACACAGCCTCAGTCAAGACCACTATCTAGGAGCATTTGGATTCACACACATAGAATCTCACAGAACATAGTATCTGACCAGGAGACCCATTTCACAGCA
>NW_007825234.1:5775-6591 GCF_000696425.1 Galeopterus variegatus
ACTGAGCTGTTGAGAGGGGCACTTACATCAACAAAAAGTTTAGAGGTGGCTGTCTTCTGCAGACCAAGGCTGAAAATTGGAGAGATACTGACATAGTTTGGTTCATTACAGTGGCAGAGCTTAAGCACCAGAAACCAGGTGACTACAATTATCAAAACAGCCAGAAAGGTTGGAAGGGCAGACAAGGGAACTTGACCAGCATGGCACTGTAGACATCCCTACAGGAAAAAGTAGACAGGTAGCCAATGAGATTGCTGCTTACTATACACCATCAATATAAGGCAAGAGACTGAAGGTGATCACTTCAGTAAAACCAATATTCAGACCTAAAACACTTTGACTGTTGAGGTGGCTTACCTCCAAAAGGAAGGATCCTGAAACACCATGGCGTCTACGTGAAACCATTTGTTATGAAAAGGCACTGAACAACTAAGTTGGAGATGACTTGACCAGTTGACATTAGCCAGTTTTTATCACCAACTACCCTAGAACCTGCATAATGAACATGTGAATGGAGTGGCAAGGGGCAAAGATAAAGACGACACAGGAATGCAACAGAAGGAACTCCCATTTACTAAGGCAAAAATAGCTATTGCTGCCTCTAAAAGTCCAAAATGCCAGCAACAGATAACAATGTTGGGCCCTCTACATGGCTCTATTCCTCAAGGAAACCAACCAGCCACTTGCTGGGGGGTTGATAATATTAGGCCCATTCTATCATAGACAAGCCAGAGGTTTAGTCTCACAGTAACAGACACCTATTCCAGGTATGGGTTTAACTTTCTTGTTCACACAGCCTCAGTCAAGACCACTATC
>NW_007825235.1:0-816 GCF_000696425.1 Galeopterus variegatus
ATGTCCTCACACAATTAATCCCCAAACTTCTTCCCCCTCCATCCCCCATCCCAAATTGCACATATGCTCTCTCCCTCTGCAAGTCCCACAAACTACTGTGGTCTTTCTTTCCTTCCTTCTTTCTCCCCTAGCTCCCGCTTATGAGTGAGGACATGCAGTATTTTTCCCTCCATGCCTAGCTTATTTCACTCAACATAGTTTTCTCCAAGCTTAGCCATGTTGCTGGGAATGGCAAATTTTCATTCTTTTTTAAGGCAGAGTAGTATTCCATGGTGCATATATGCAGCATTTTTCTTTCTCTTTTTTTTTCATGAAGCTCAATTTTATTTTGCTTCAGTTTCAGTGGTCAGGAATTTGCATTTCTATTTTGACTTGCTTTGCTTTTTAAAACTAAAACAGTTACAATAGATATTTCTAGCAATCACAGGTTCTTCTGCCTCAAGTCATTTAGTGGTTTTGTCAAAACCACTTTATTTTTTTAAAAATCTTTTTAAATTTAATTTTATTTTGTCAATATACAATGTGGTTGATTATTGTGGCCCATAACCGAAACCTCCCTTCCTCCTCCCTCTCCCCCCTCCCTCCCAACAACCTCATATCTGTTCGCTTGCCTATCAACTTTAAGAAATTGTAATTGTTGTGTCTTCTTCCCTCCCCTCCAGTTTATTTGTGTATTTATTTATTTATTTTTAGCTCCCACAAATGAGTGAGAACATGTAGTATTTCTCTTTCTGTGCCTGTGTTGTTTCACTTAGTATAATTCTCTCTAGGTCCATCTATGTTGTTGCAAATGGCAGTATTTCATTCTTTTTTATA
>NW_007825236.1:0-816 GCF_000696425.1 Galeopterus variegatus
TCAAAGTTGACTTCAGTTCACACTGGACCCTCTCGCTGTTGCAACAGGACATTGTTGATTACGGTCTGTCCTTGCCCCTGTAACTACTGTCTGCCTTTGTTTATCTTTGACACGTTTGCTCCCAAGCATGGGTTGCAGAGCTGTGAGAAATGAGGTATGGGCGAGAGGACCAAAGGTGAAGCTGGGAGTCTTTCCCGAGACTGAATCGTAGGGTCTGGACCCTTCTCATCCATACAGTGACGTCAGTGGTGGGGGAGGCCTCTGTGTTCTGCCTGCCTTGGCCCATGTCATCTTCTCTCATTTCCCACCAGTGCCATGACGGCAGCCTTGCACACACGCTCCCCAGTGCAGCCAGAGGACTTTCCAAACACAGATGCAATTGTGCCTCTCCACACTTGGGATCTTCCGGTGGTTCCCCACAGTCTGCAAACAAAAGAGGAAACCCACTATGATTGCTCATTTTATGCCACCTTGGCGTGGCGGCCGGACTCGATGCTGCTGTGAAGGTATTCGTCAGATGTGGTTAACATGTACATCAGGAGACCTTGAGTGAAGCAGGTTGTCCTCCATGGTGTGGTGGGCCTCGTCCAATCAGATGAAGGCCTGGAGAGAAAAAGACGGAGGTCTGCAACTAGATAATGGAATATTACTCAGCCTTGGAAAGAAACGAGATATTGAGTCATGAGAAGACATAGAGAAACCTTATATGCATTATACTAAGTGAAAGTAGCTATCTGAATAAGCCACCTTCTATGTGATTCCAGCTATGTAACCTTCTGGAAAAGGCAAAACTATGGAGACAGCATAAAGATCAGT
>NW_007825237.1:0-816 GCF_000696425.1 Galeopterus variegatus
CTCAAAAGAAGTATTCTTTTTTTATGAAGAAGGTAGGTAGTTATCGGGCCTTAAAAACTAATGCCACCTTACGTAACATTACAAGCTGTGCCATTATGGGCCCACAAGGGCGTATTAACGTGGCAGTCTAAGACGGTGAGGGAGGAAGTAGGGTGGGAGTGTCTGCGGGAAACTTGCCTTAGCCCTTATTGGCCAAATACATGCTTCCGTGCTCATGAACACTGCATGATTGCAATAGCTAAGCATTGAGACAGGATGCATGCTCTCGTAACCTCTAAGCTGATTGGAGGATGTAAAAAACCTCCCTTCCCCATTTGCCTTTAAAAGCAATTGCTTGTGTGATAATAAACGGAACTGCTCGACAGAACCCCTGCCACATCTGAGTGTCCTTTAAGGGGCTGGTTGGGGCCAGTGGATGTGCTCACCTCTCTTCATGGCTCTCTTCCCCCATCTCCTCCCAATGGGGACTGGAGGGAAAGAGGAATCCAGGCCATTTGCTCGCCCACCAGAAGGAACACCAAGGGAGAGACTGATAGCAAGGCAAGGGCTGTTCGGGTCAGCCAGCAGCGGACCCAACAGGTAGTATGCCACAGTCCATATTTATTTTTACAGAATAGAAATCCTGTATAGAAATTAATAGAAATCAACCCAAGTCTTGCATAAATAATGCTTTCTCTACGTTTAACAAGTCTCCAGTGAGCAAACCTAGACATTTTTCCAAATAGCTTGCCATACCGGTCTGGGGTATTAAGAACATATTCCTTAGGACTTTGCCTATGACAATGGTATGATCTTTCTTGTTTTTAATTTAATTCT
>NW_007825238.1:0-816 GCF_000696425.1 Galeopterus variegatus
CAGCCCCACCACAGCTCAGCCAGTAACGTCTCTGCTCGGATGCCATTAGTGGGTTTGGCAGGCGAACTTGCCATCTACTTCAGAGGACCACGGCACAGATTAAGGGAGGCTGGATGCTAATTTGCACATATGGAAATGCTTTCTCTCGCCATCGATGGCTCTGTTGTGGACAGATGGAATTAGCGAGAACTTCGAAGTCGTGAAGGCAAACACATCCAAAAAAATAAAATAAAATAAAATAAGCAAGCCTCTCTCTCTTTTCTTTCCCACTTTCTGTTGGCAGCTGTTCTGTTCTCTCTCCTTTTTCCTTTCTTCTTTTCACCCTTCTTCTGTCCTTCCCTCTTCTCTCTCTCTCTCTTTTCTTTTCTTTCTTTCTTTCTTCTTTTTTTTTTTTTTAACTTTTCTCTTGTAAGACCCTTGAGCCTACACAAGAGTAAATAAATATTGCCTGGAATGGCTCCTGGCATTAATAATGCATTGATTGTTTTTCAATTGCAAATTGCTCTTTGAGGGTAGGTTTCTCCCTCCCCCACATCAATTGTAAGTGAGATTCAGGTGCCAGAAAGTTCCTAACAGATTAAGACCAGTCTTCAGAGGGCCTTGGCATCCATCCCGGCGTCATCAACCTGGCAACTGGAGGCTGTGGATTTCAGCATCCCCTCGCCTGACAGTCCTCAGCCCGTGTGTCAGCTCTGGTGGCTTACCGTCCCCAACAGTCTCACGTGTAGCTGAGGAAGGGCTCTTCAGATGTGCTTGGCTTGCTTCAGGGCTGAAACAGTAAATCCGATGGGATTACCTTTTATTATTATTTTTCTT
>NW_007825239.1:0-816 GCF_000696425.1 Galeopterus variegatus
GACTTTGGGTGATAATGATTTGTCAGTGTAGATTCATCAGTTTTAACAAATGTACAACTCTAGTGGGGGAGATTGATAATGGGGAAGTCTATAATGTGTGCGGGAAAGGGACATATGGGAAGTCTTTGTGCCTTCTAAATTGTGCTGTGAAACTGAAACTGTTCTAAAAACTTAAGTGTTTTTTTTAAAAAATGGTACTAAAATTAAAAACAATTTTTTTTAACTTCTAGAGCCATTTGTAGTCACTCGCCATTTCCCCAACAAACCACCAGTCCTAGGCAACTATTAATCTACTTTTTTGTCTCTATGGATTTACCTATTCTGAATAATTTGTGTAAATGGAATCATACAATATATGACTAGCTTCTTTCTCTTAGCTTTTTTTTCAAGTTTCATCCGCGTTGTAGCATGTTACAGTAAGTACTTCATTCCTTTTTATTGTCAAATAAAATTCTATTATATGTACAGTCATGCATCACTTAACAGGGATATGTTCTGAGAGGTGTGTCATTAGATGATTTCGTTGTTGTGCAAACATCATAGAGTGTACTTACACAGACCTATATGGTATAGCCTACTACACAACTAGGCTATATGGTATAGCCTATTACCCATAGGCTACAAACCTGTGCAGCATGTTACCATGCTGTATGTAAAGTAAGTGTAAGGTACTTGTAGCACAGTTTAAGACACTTGTAACACAATGGTAAGTATTTGTGTGATAGGACTCTTTTAGCTCCATTATAAACTTATGGGACCTCTGTCTATCATGCAGTCTATCATTGACCGAAATGTCCTTATGTATATATACCACAT
>NW_007825240.1:0-816 GCF_000696425.1 Galeopterus variegatus
AAAGAAAGAGCAAATTATCCCTGTGCGGCTTGAATTGGACAATCATTTATTTCCTTATATTCAGAACAAACAACAGGCTTTTAACAACATTGATGAGCTATGAGTGCTTCTGCTTAAGGTTCTGCTGTAGCAAGAATATTTGAACATGTGCCCGACTTACAGAGAGGCTCTATAAACACTTCTGAGTACCTGGTAAGCAAGCAATTAGTTTATCTCAGGTCCATGCTGCTCAATGCTCAGCCTGTTGCTCTCCAAATACAAAGAGGCAGAGAACAGAAAGGTGATGATTGCTAAGACTAGCAAATTGAGAGCAGGGCTTAAAATAAACAAAAGGAAAAGTGAAATCAGGTCTCTCCCTTACAATCTTCACCCATCCGATAAGTTATCTGTGCCTCTGGACACTTACCACACTGCCTGCCTCACTCTAATACTCTCACACATTGGCTTCAGGTTGGATTTAGCCAGAAGGAGGCACCAACAGGAGACTGGAGTGCAAGGGGAGAGAGAAGGGTTATTTCTTTCCACCTCTTTCTCTGCTTTGATACTCCCCTGACAGTGGCTGCATCTCTCTAAGAAAACTTCAGCTCCTTTCCACGGCTCAGCCTCTCCTTCGTTGCTCCAGATCTGTGTGGGCTCTGATAACGATGTCCCCACCCAGCCCTTGGCTACTAGTGGTGACATTGGCTCCCAGTGGTGACATTGGCTCCCAGCTGTCTCAACTCTCTTCATTTAAATCTCTTTATTTAAACCATCTTTGTCTATTTTGTTTCCTTTGTTTGCTCAGACCCTGACTGATACAGTACAATATTTATTACT
>NW_007825241.1:0-816 GCF_000696425.1 Galeopterus variegatus
CTGGCCTGGGGGCCACCGAGGCCCTCTTCTCCCCTGCTACCTCCAAGCAACTTCATAGGAAGGGCACATCTGCAGCTTTTGACAGCTCTTGCTCTGTGCGCTCACCAGGGCCAGCCTTGAAGCGGCCAGGATTCGAAATGGTAGAAGTGATCCTTTCTTCCATTCATCATGGCTTCTCCCACCTTCACGAACTCCTTAGGTCTCTCCTGCTCTTCCCCTGAGATCTAGCAGCTGTCATTGCTTTTTAATAGTTGTAAATTGGTTGACTTGTGGGAAAGAGTGAGGCTGGGGACTGTCTATTCCTCCATCTTGACCAGAAACTTAATCACCTTTTTAAAGGCCTTATTTCCAAATACAGTCACATTCTCTGGTACTGGGCTTTAGGGCTTCAACATACACATTTGAAGGAAACACATTTCAGTCTGCAACAGGTAGTATATGAAAGGGCTCAGCACGTAGGAGGTGCTAAATCAATGTCAGTTCCCTTCATCATTTCTTTAGGTTGCAGTATGAGACTCAAACTATTAATATTTACTCTAAAGAGGTGTCCCCTCTGAGGTTGCCATGGGCAAATGGCTTGGAGGCAACATAACAAACATAGGAGATTTAATAGAGCCAGAAAATTTAATTCTGCTGCCACTTTCTAGATGTTTGAACTTGGACAAAACTTGTAATTTCTCTGATTCACTTCTGACAATAATAACTAGGTAACAGAGTGGCCATCAAAATTACAACAAAGTAATAGATCTGAAAGTGCCTAGTACATTACTTGACTTCTGTTGGGTGCTTCATAAACATTTCTTTAACTGGACATGG
>NW_007825242.1:0-816 GCF_000696425.1 Galeopterus variegatus
AATGTATCTTTTTAGTTTTGTTGCTATTCTTGTGTTCTTGAGAGAGAGAGAGGGAGAGAGGGAGAGAGGAGTTTTAGTGAAGCAGACAGGTGGGCATCTGCCTCGGGCGTCCACCGGGTGCAGCCATGCTTTCCAACCTACAGCTTCCAAGGACCTTTTGTCCAATTACCTAGCTTATAGACCTGCATGTGAGGGGTCTGGTGACCCAGACTGGCATATGAAGTGTTTGTGACCCAGTCTGTGAGTGGGTTTGAGATGTCTGGGAGCTCCAGACCCAGCCCTAGTGCAACAATCGGCTCAGTTGGCAGGATTACTGGCAGGTAAAAGAGCCCGACAACTAGTGTGGTCATGTAGCTAGACAATTGGTGTCATGAACAGGATTAAGAGCACTACAATTGGTGATGTCAACAGGATTCCAGACCTCAGCCTTAGCGCCACAGAAGATATTGTCCAAAGGCGTATATACTAGTATTAGAGAGCTACTTTTGAGAACTGCCCACCAATCCCCTTGGGTTTTTGTTATGTTGTTGTTTGATTTTTATATTTTGTTTACTTTCTAGTGAATCTTTTAGCCTTTATTATTATTATTTTTTTTTGCGGGATGCCAATCAAGTCATGGTCATACATCACATACATTCATATAGACATTACTCTCATTTCCCTTCCGTCTTTCTCAATTGATAGGGACAAAATATGGTTATTTTCCCTCAGTAGTACAATTTGATTTAAGGTTAGCTAGGTGTTAATGATTTATTCTTAATAACAATTATCTTATTTCTAAGGATCTCAGAGATGGTTTGTCACATTGCCTTAATC
>NW_007825243.1:0-816 GCF_000696425.1 Galeopterus variegatus
TCAAAGGAACATAAATCCTGCTATGAGATAATATAGTTGTACAAATAGCGCAGACAGTGAATGCCAGCGAGCATCACTGGGTGTAGGCTGAAACTCATGACTGCAATGGTCAGCACATGTGTGAGTGCCTATCCTGGAGCACAGCCCAATGAAGAGTCCAGTTGTGCCTGGTCCAAGCATGCCTCACCACAGGAGGCCAAGAGAAATGGGATCCATGGACCTTCTATCTGTGATCACATCCTGTGATGGCTTTGCAGGTTCCAGATTGCCCCAAGTGATGCCATTGTCTCTACTTGAGCCTTTTGCAAGATAGATGATTCAACCCTGATAGCTCCTTGAAGGCAAGAACGTCTCATTCATCTTCATATCTCAGCACTATCACGCTCGTGATTAAAGGCAGCTCAGTGCAAAGAAGTTAAAAGCATGGACTTTGAGGTCAAGAGTCCAAGATTCGAATCCAGTTTCTCCACTTGTTCGGGTGAGGACCTTGTGAGCAGATGCTGTAAGTGCCCTACCAACGTTCCTCTGACTGGAACATTTTAGAGTACCTCAAAGAACTTCCCACTGCCAATATTAGCATCTCTGCCTGTGGGTTTCTTTTGAACCTTGGGAAGCTAGTCTTTTCTTGCAGGGGGCAGGACAGAAGTGCCAGGGAATTTACTACCCTCAAAAATAGCTGACAGATATTTATAGAATAATGTTCATTGCAGCATTATTCATAATAGCCAAAAGGCAACCCAAATGTCCATTGATACTGAATGGATAAAGAAAATGTGGTACATACATACAATGGGATATTATTCAGTCTTAAAAAGG
>NW_007825244.1:0-816 GCF_000696425.1 Galeopterus variegatus
CAAACCCAGTTGCAGCTGAGGAATCCTGTATATGTTCATTTATTATAAAAAATGTTGACACCGAGAAACCAAAACTTTGGAAAGTTATCATCATCAACATCTGATGAAAACAGGATGACCACATTTTATTGAATCTAAATTTCTAAGAGCAACAAACATGGAAACGAGACCCATTTCCCATCTTAACCATATAGGATTTTAAATCTGTCTTTTAATAATTTGATGATATTGCTCTTTCTAGAAAATTGCTATTTTTGTGTTAAAAATATGCTCTCTAACCTTGAGGTAGTGTCTGCAATTTATGGAGAAGATTGTTTTCCCCTATGTTTTATTTCTTATTCCAATCTCTCACACTTGCTCATCAATCAGGGAAAGCATTTGAGAGGAAGAATTTTAACAATACATTCAAACTCCAAACTTCCTAGCAGAATTTTCAGTAAGTCTCATTTTCATAAATCTTTGTTCTTGATTCTAGATTATTTCTGTGGCTCTTCCTCCTGATTGCTCTGGGTTATCTGGAAATTATTGGTGCAATTATTTGTAAACATAGGAGCTTGAGAGAAATCCGGAAGTTCTGCCAGCCAATTTGCAGTGTGGCTTTCAAAAACTAGCTCTCTGCTTTTCTTATTTATCTCTCATAAAACATTTTCAGTACAACCCATTTTTCTATTTGTCTTTATTCCAGAGAACATGGTTTATATATACTATTTAACTTTTGCAAAAACCACTTCTGATTCCTTTCATTTCCTATAGATGGAGTCATATTTCACCATCTCTGGGATATTTTTTGTGTCCTATAAGGAAGAAGAATGAGAC
>NW_007825245.1:0-816 GCF_000696425.1 Galeopterus variegatus
AGGCCTACATGCTGGGTCACATGCTGGCACTGCAGGGTGTGTGGTCTCTGCGGATCTTGGGACTCTCTGGCTGGGTGCCTCTCCGGCTGGGTGCCTCTCCGATTGGCATGCACTCGGCCAGAGGCTCTTGTCAAAATTTGTATTCCTATTCCTTATTTCACAAATTTCCACCATCCTACCAACATAGTATAGTAATAGAGGAAAAGAAGGTAGCAGAAGGTTTAATTTACAATTGGAAGCCACATCTAGGTGTCCTTCCTCAGACAAAATCCTGCCAGCTCTTGGAGGGAAGAGGGCCCCAAAAGGGAACCACATCCCATAGCTGTAGGACTGAGGCCTAGTCTGAGAGAATCCCACCACATATAGCCTCCAAAAGGGTGACTGAACTGAGCTTGTGGTTAACACAAGCTAGAAGGCAGCAGTGATTCACTCAGACTTTGGAGCACTCGAGTTAGGCTGAATATAAGGAGGCAGCATTGTGAAAGCATGGGACCCACTGAACTTTAGAGAGTCTAAGTGCATTCTCTCTTTACCACCTTAAAATTAGCCAAATCATTTTCAATTTAAATCATGAATTCTATTCCCATATGTTATTCTCCAGGTGTCCACGTGTATCACTTGAGGCATTCTGATCAGTATTTCATTGTAAGGCTAAAGGTCAAGGACACTGATTTGTCAAAGAGGCTAAAAATATGTCATATTTATTATTTTCTTCAACTAAAAGATATTTATTGAGCACTTGTTGAATTCTCTTTATTAAAGATCTGATCCATTAATGCCTAAGTTACTAGCAATATTGTATATTATTCATAAAAA
>NW_007825246.1:0-816 GCF_000696425.1 Galeopterus variegatus
CAGGCACCTCCTGGCTCCCAGCCCCGGGATCCACCTGCACGGGACTCTTCGATGAGGAAAATGGGCTTTCTTTTCAAAGATAAACAAACAAATGAAAAAAGCCTGCTAATAGGTTTGTGTTTTAAGAAAGTCAGGTTAAAAAAAAATAAGACTAGGAATTACTTAATTTTCATAATGGTCATTTATCTTTAAACACCACCCTTCTGAAGTCATAAGGTCCTTTCCCGTATTCACTTAGGGTAAAATTTCGAAACATTACAGAAGGCTTGAAAATGTCTTTTCCTTGGTTAGGAATTCGTTTAACTTGTGGCATAAAACATAGTATAGTCATTTCAAAACTAAGTCTAAATAAAAAGATGACTGGATGAAAAAAATGACATGGGAGAAACAGGTGGAGGGAGTATTCAAAGAGAGAGGAGCCAGCGCTTGGCTGTTAGGAAGATTGGGGTTGTGGGGGGCACATCGGAGGTCCGGAGAGGCAGAGAGTGTTGTCCGAGTCTTGAAAGGAGGTGAGCATGACACAGGGGCCCCGTGTAGGGAGAGGCAGCAGACAGCTTTTGTCTAACCTATAACTCCTGTTGGTCATTAGCAGCGGCCTGAACACCGTGTCAGGGAGGATTCTGAGGCTGCGGCTGGCTGCGAAGGAAAGATTTCCCCGAACACAGGCATAGGAGGGGAGGGGGCAAATCCTCAGTCTAGTGCTAAATTCCTAGGGAAATCTAGGAAATGTTCAAGTAATGTCAGAAACCCAGGTAGTAAGTCCACAACGTGTGTGGTATCAAGAGGTGAGATATAGAACACTTGATTCTGCCAGGG
>NW_007825247.1:0-816 GCF_000696425.1 Galeopterus variegatus
ACAGGGATAAGACAACCACTACAGACACTCCCATTCAAAAAGTGAAAAATGGGAAGGAGACGGCAGTGAGTGTTCTTAACACGTCTGAAATCTAGCTGGTCACAAGTTGCTGGATTTTCATGTCTAGCTGGAACATGTTGTTGTTCTATTCTTTGGCAATTTTTCTCTATGAATATTGCCTGTCATCTGTGCATTTGATTCCACCTTGTAAGTGATCTCTTCTTTTGCAACTCAGTAGTCTTCTCACTATGCTGTCTGCCATAAAAGTTTGGGAATCCAAAGACCTCTTTACATTTTGTTCTTTTTCAGTCACTTTGAAGATCCACCTATAGGTACTTCTACCAGGAAAAAAAAATCTTAAAAATGTGTTGTTTTTTATGCACTGTATAGAAGTATATTTCCTGAGAAAGAAAAACACTTTGAGACAAATCCTTCCTACCTTAGGCACTGGGCAAGACAACTGTGGAATGAGGATTTTATGATTCTCGTAATTCCTGTTGTTTGTGAGATAAGATCATAACCACATGGTTAAGATCCACTGAAGAAATCTTATCTATTAGAAACTGTCTCTGAGTCACTAGTTTAAATCTTTCTGAAGTCTTAACAAAGGATTTTACAATTCCACTCTGGTTTTGATCTTTTTATTAAGGTTCTTACTTATTTCAACAACTCTTTGCTGGCGAAAAGTTATTCAGAGCCTGTTAGTTTCCTCGAGATTGCACTCTAATGCAGAATAACATTCTTCTTTAGTGTACTTCTCCCCTTACTCAGTTTTTTGTAAACTTCCTTTGGGTGGTAGCATCCACATTCTGCCAA
>NW_007825248.1:0-203 GCF_000696425.1 Galeopterus variegatus
AATCAAACCAATCTCATCTATTAAATTAAACTAATCAAACTAATCACATCAATCTAATAAATCTGATAAAACTAGTCTCATCAATCGAATTAAGCTCATCAAAGTAATAACAACAATCTAATTAAACTAATCAAACTAGTCACATCAATCTAATTGAACTAATCAAACTTGACTCATCAAACTAATTAAGCTAATCAAACTAA
>NW_007825248.1:5545-6361 GCF_000696425.1 Galeopterus variegatus
ACTAATCAAACTAATCTCATCTATCTAATTAAGCTAATCAAACTAATACCAACAATCAAATAAAACTAATCAAACTAGTCTCATCAATCTAATTAAACCAATCAAACTAGTCTCATTAACCCAATTAAACCAATCAAGGAAATTTCATCTATTAAATTAAACTAATCAAACTAGTCTCATCCATCAAATTAAAATAATCAAACTATTCTCATCATCTAATAAATCTAATCAAACTATTCTCATCAATATAATTAAACTAATCAAATTAGTCTCACCAATCTAATTACAGTAATCAAACTAATCTCTTCAATATAATTAAACTAATCAACCAAGTCTCATCAATCAAATTAAACTAGTCAAACTAGTCTCATCCATCTAATTAAACTAATCAAACTATTATCATCATCTAATTAAACGAATCAAACTTGTCTCATTAATCTAATTAAACTAATCATACTTGTCTCATCAATCTAGATAAACCAATCAAAGATATCTCATCTATTAAATTAAACTAATCAAACTAGTCTCATCCATCTAATTAAACTAATCAAACTATCTTCATCATCTAATTAAACTAATAAATCTAGTTTCATCAATCAAAATAACTAATCCAACTAGTATCATCCCTCTAATTAAATAAATCTAATTATTCTCATCATCTAATTAAACTAATCCCTAATCTCTTCAATCAAAATAAACTATTCAAACGAGTCTCATTCATCTAATTAATCTAATCAAACTATTCTCATCATCTTATTAAACTAATCAAACTAATCTCACTAATCTTATTAAACTGTTCAAACTAGTGCCATCAAA
>NW_007825249.1:0-816 GCF_000696425.1 Galeopterus variegatus
TGCAAACTTAGACCACAATAATATACCACTACACACATATTAAAATGACTAAAATTAGAAATGACTGAACATACTGATGAGGATAGGAAGGAACTGGAAATCTCACTCACTTCTGGTAGGAATGTAAAATAATACAACCTCTGAAAACAGTTTACAGTTTCTTAGAAACGCATATGTATACCAGCATAGAATCCGCCCATTCCATTGCTAGGTATTTACCCGAGAGAAAAGAAAGCCTACGACCGTGCAAATGCTCATAGCAGCTTTTTTGCAAAAACCCAAACCAGGGGCCGGCCCAGTGGCGCACTGCTACAGTGTGCCGCTTGGGAGCGCGGTGGCGCTCCCGCCGAGGGTTCGGATCCCACATACAGACCGGTTCCCGCTCACTGGCTGAGCGAGGTGCGGGAGCAACACCGAGGGTTGCGATCCCGTTGCTGGTCCCGGTCCGGTACGGGCGCGACACTGAGGGTTGTGATCCGTTGCCGGACACGAAAAAAGACAAAAAGGAAAAAAAAAAAAAAACCCAAACCAGGAAACAACCCAAATGTCCATCAACAGGTGACTGGATAAAACAATTGTAGGATATTCATACAATGGATACTACTCAGCAACCAAAACGAAGAAACTACTGACACACAGCAACAATGTGGGTGAATCACAAAATAATTATGCTGAATGAAAAAAGTCAGATGAAAAAGAGTACATACTCTAGATTCAATTTACATAAAATCCCAGGAAATGCCAACTAACTTACAGTGACAGAGAGGAGCTCAGTGGCTGCCTGCAGGTGGGAAGAGCAAGAAGACGGGGTCGCTA
>NW_007825250.1:0-816 GCF_000696425.1 Galeopterus variegatus
TGCACTCAGTGCCCAACCAGGGCTCTCAGTTCAATGCTTAGTTGAATAAAGAATGAATAAACAGCCAAGAAACGTGCTGAAAGTTATTGATCCAGATGGAAATAGTTCAAATAGGTGATATAGTGCATCCAGAAAGGTCATCGTTTACATAATTATTACACTCCTTTGATATTTGGGGAGACAAGGGAAAAGAAAGTGTGATGATTGCACAATCTGCCGTACCAGCCATCAGACAAAGATCACAGTAACCCAAGCAAAAGGGGAAGAAACACTTAATCCATCTGCCTGGGGTTTTTTTAAACACTACATTTTATAACTTTTTTTATGACTTAGCCAGCAGATTTTGCAACCTTCCATACTTTAAACTATTTTAGGATGTTTGTTAGTCAGAAATATATTTTATAAAGCATCTGTGTGAAAATGTGTATTTCTGATCCTTTTCTTTAAACACTTGTGAAGATTCCCATATATGTTGTCCAACAACCTCCTTTCTTGGCTAAATAGCATTTCTTGAAATTATTTCCTTATCCACCTACATCGGGCTCTCTCTTCATTTTTAACAGTTGTATGGCGTTTCAGTGAATGAATATACCACAATTTATTTAACAGATCCCCTATCAGTGGATGTTTAGATTAGTTCCCAACAGAATCGATATCCTTGAACATTTTTCTTTGCGGTTTTCTGAAATGGTTTCTTTAGGTGTAACCCAGAAATGTAACTGTGTGTAATCAGGGAGTGAATTAGCAAGCCAAATTTTTTTTTTTTTTCGTCTTTTTCGTGACCGGTAAGGGGATCACAACCCTTGCCTTGGTGTC
>NW_007825251.1:0-816 GCF_000696425.1 Galeopterus variegatus
AAAAAATTAAAGGGATCACAAGATATAAAACTAAAATTGCTTTATTTTACCTGTTTTTTTTTTTTTTAACATCCTAGTTATTTTAGTTTTAGATTACAACAGCTGCCTTGGAAGCATCCCACATGTTGGATATGTGTTATGAGAAAAGAACTGTAGGATGAGGGGGTTTTATTAAGAAATATGTAGAATATTGACTATTCTCAGAGGGCAGGCCTGAGAATGACATTCAAGTCAGTCAGGTGGAAAGAAGGGCATCGAAAGTAAGAAGACTTAAGGGCGCTGAGTCCAGCTCTGCAGTGTAGTCCAGACTCACACAGAGCCCTGATAATAAAGTAATGCAAATTTAAAATTCACACTGCAACTTCAAAGAAAATCCTTCTCTATTCAAAGTGATAGTTCTAAGACTAATTCCAAGTACATCTTTTTAAGTTTCTTTAAAGTACTGGTGTGGGGGGGAAAAAATCTCAGTGAGTCAACAGAGAGGGTTTAAGTCCCAACTTTTCCACTTTCTAGATGTGTGAACTTGGACAAATCACATAGTCTCTGTGGGTTTCAGCTTGGTCTTCTGCAAAATGGGGTATAGGAACAGACCTCTAGGGTCCCATCCAGATCTCATCACTACATACCAAATATTACTATTGGCAGGGCTTATTGCCTCCTGCTGGTATTTCACTATAGGGGAGAGCATTTTTATTTCACTTCCTAAGAGAAAATACAACTGGAGGGATACTTCAGTATTGGAGGGTCCATTGGTTTCTCAGGGTGGGATAACTTACCTGGCAAGTGAGGTTGGACAGAAGTTGAGGAACACTCATT
>NW_007825252.1:0-816 GCF_000696425.1 Galeopterus variegatus
ATTTTTGTTTTTGTTTATCTCAAAATATTTTCTAATCTTCCCTTGTAATTTCTTCTTTGATATATTGGTTATTTAGGAGTATGGGGGGTTTTTGTTGGTTTTTGGTTTTTCGGTGGCTGGCCATTGTGAGGATCTGAACCCTTGGCCTTTATGTTATAAGACTGTGCTCTAACCACCTGAGCTAACCAGCCAGCCCTCTTTAGAGTATGTTTTATAAATATCCACATATTTGTGAATTTCCCACAGTTTTTTCTGGTATTGATTTCTAATTTCATTCCATTATGGTTGGAGAACATACTTTGTATGATTTCAACCTTTGTAATGTAATTGAGACTTGTTTTATGGCCTAGCATATGGTCTACTCTGAAGAATGTTTCACAGTGCCCTTGAGAAGTATGTTCTGCTGTTGTTGGGTGGAATATTCTATTGGCCTGGCTTAGGTGGTTTAGAATGTTGTTCAAGTTTTCTACTTGTTGATCTTCTGTCTAGTTGCTCTATCTATTAATGAAAGTGGTGTATTGGAGTCTTTAACTATTATTGTTGAATGGTCTATTTCTCTCTTCAATTCTGTCAGTTTTTGCTTCATGTATTTCAGGGACTCTCTTGTTAGGTGCACATATATTTATAATTGCTATGTCTTCTTGATAGACTGACCTTTTCATTATTGTTAAATACCCATCTTTGCCATAATAACAATATTTTTCTATTTTGTCTGATATTAGCATAGTCACTCCAGCTTTCTTTTGAGTTCTGTTTGTATTACATGTTTTTCCATTCTCTTACATTAAACCTATTTATGTTCTTTGAACTTAAAGT
>NW_007825253.1:0-816 GCF_000696425.1 Galeopterus variegatus
TATTCTGCCTCCATCTGAATCACTTGTTTTTAAGCAGATACCTTCCTTAGTATATTGTAACAGTGTGTGTGTGTGTGTGTGTGTGTGTGTATGTATACTGTGTGTGTATATTATATATACACGTATGATACATCATACACTGATAATTATATGGTATATACAAAAAAATAAGTAAAGCATTTAATCATGTTATTCTCTCCAAGGGACTAAATCAAAACTAAGATTATTAACACCAGTTTTTTAAGGCATTTCATGTGCTTTTAAATAGAACATAAATTTAAATTTATATTATAAATAAATTGAATATTATCTCCACAATTATCAAGAAAGCAATCACTTTCCCTAACTAGAAAATTTCTTCCTATCCAGTATTTGAAAAGAGTTAGATTTTTGTCTGACTTTTGATACATTGATTTTGTTTTATTTTGGCCCTTGCTCAGTATCCACTATATACAGGGATTATAGCAGCAGGTGGTCTTATCCTTGTGTCCAATTACCTAGCTTGCTTGGAGATTCTTTAACCTACTCACTACACTTTATAAGTTTAACTGGGTACATAGTTTTATCTATACATGTTAGATCAAGTTGTAAATTTATATTCTTATTTATTTTATTTGATTAATATGTAAATGACTCAGAGGCCAGTGAGTCATTGCAAGGGACCATCACATGGCCTGTCCTATGGAAGGTGTTTGGAGTGTGGGGGGTGGAACAGATGGGCCCACTGGGGGAACATTGGGGCACAGCATGGACAGCTGATCTGCCTTCTAATTAGCTCAGGACCACTCAGTGGAGACTGGTCAGGAATATAGAACT
>NW_007825254.1:0-816 GCF_000696425.1 Galeopterus variegatus
TTTAAAATATATAATGATTTTACCTATAAATGTTTCATTTGTAGGTGCAATTTCTGAAATTTAAAAAAATACCATTATTGATAAGAATTGAAAAATATTGAAAAAAATTCTACATCTCAAGTATTCTTTAAGTCATCTATCTTTTTTATTTTACTTCTTGTAATTCCTAGTCCAAAAAGAAGTAGCTCAGGTATCCTTTTTATTGAGATTTTTAAGACGTTTGTTGCTCATAAGCAATTCTAATTTATTTAATTCTTTCTATATTGAATCTCACTTTCCACTCCATCCCTTCATTAAACTATTTTGACTGATGCCTCACTCCCTTAATTCCCAGAACCTATAGGCGGGTAGTAGCAGAACCACTCATGTGTATCAGCCATTGCCCCATCTGGAAGTCGTTCAAAATATCTTGACAGCACTGCTTTTGAAGAGTGGCTCACTGTGAACAACCACACTGGAATGAAATTGTGCCAATCCCCTAAGGACAGTCTATTAAGTACCTGGTTCTCTGGTGTTGATGGTCTAAAAAAAGATCAAAAACCCTTTTATCTCATCTTTCCTAAACCAATTACAGTAAAATGTAATGACTCACCACTGCACTCCAACTCCCCTGCAATACAGTAGCTGGAAGTTAAATTTCAAAAGAAAAAAGAAAATGAGTTTGAAATTTGAACTCCTAATGACATACATCTCACAAATTTGAAACAATAAATTGCTTAACAGTGAAAATCAGACAGAACCAAGTAGGAAAAAAGTAAATAATTGTTTCCCCTAAAACATGCTATCAATTCAAATTGCTTGTTTTTTTGTTTGTTT
>NW_007825255.1:0-816 GCF_000696425.1 Galeopterus variegatus
GAGGGAGTTTATCTGGGGCCGATGCCCAGGGTGTGGCGGAGAGACGATCTGGGTGGGCTCCACTTCCCTGCCCCCCCGACGCTGGCCGGGTGCTCCCCATGCTACCAGGCCTGTCTGAGATCTGCAGGGAGAGTGGGATTGTAGGCCGGTCCACAGGCCCCGGGGTGCCCCGCATCAAGGTAAGCAAATGGCACGTCTCAGTGCAGAGCCAAGCCAACCGGAATGGCTGGCCTGCCCTCACTAAGCCATCCGTCTCTGCACCCACCCGAGAAAATGGAGGCAGCTCTGCTGTGGGCACCTAGCCTGGTGTGGTAGGCGGGAGCCAGGCGGGCGGGGAGCAGTCGTGCTTCGCTCCGCAAGTGGGGCTCGGCTGGGGGTGACTCACAGAGCTCGCAGCATTGGGCCGGTCCGGCACGCCTCACTCTGTTTCTGCGCCGGTTCCGCTGGCTTTCCTGGCCTTTGTTGACTGGGCCGCTCGCCCGTTCCCGCAGCCGGGCTTGGGTGCTCTCAGGAGTCCTCTTCTGTGTCATCCCCAAAACCTCAAACCTGCTGCCGCTTGTTTGTCGATGCAGGATCGTTGTTGAAAGAATTATTCGCCTTTTGTTGCTCTTGGAAATGCAATTAATACTCTGGTATCACCAGCTCTCAGGATCGCGCTGTCTCCTGGCACGGCCGCTCCAGACCCGTCACCATCTAGTAGTAAAAATTCTAGCAGATTTTTAAAATTTTTTCATAAAAAAATGTTAAAATTTACAAAAAAATTACTAATTTGGTCTTGCATCATAATTGCAATATTTTCTTCTAAAAATTGTACTT
>NW_007825256.1:0-816 GCF_000696425.1 Galeopterus variegatus
GACAACAGATGTTGCAAAAGATTATGGTATTTTAAAAAAATAAGCCAGTCTCTTTAGATGAAAAAAATCCTCATAATTTCAGATAAGACACATCATGAGAACAGATTTGATAGATCCCCAGAATCTCTCATCCAGCTGACTGGCGTCAGACTTCTCCTACAAAAAGCTACTTCATAAATGTTGTGCCAGGTGGATCTTTCTGAAGGCCGGAATCTTAGAAGATCATAAGAAATATTAAAAGAAAAAAAATCGGGGAAACATAGCTCCATTAAAAGACCCAAATATATCTTTACATCCCTAAAAAATGGAGATGTATTAATTACCTGACAAAGAATCAAAATAACCATCTTAATGATGCCCAGTGACCTATAAATAGGAATACAGACAACTAAACAAAATCAAGAAAAAGAAAGTATCAAGAAAGAGATAGAGGTATAGGGGCTGGCCTGGTGGCGCACTGCTACAGTGCGCCGCTTGGGAGCACGGTGGCGCTCCTGCCGAGGGTTTGGATCCCACATACAGACCGGCTCCCGCTCACTGGCTGAGTGAGGTGTGGGAGCAACACTGAGGGTTGCGATCCCGTTGCCGGTCCCGGTCTGGTACGGGCACAACACTGAGGGTTGCGATCCGTTGCCGGACATGAAAAAAGACAAAAAGAAAAAAAAAAAAGAGAGAGATAGAGGTATAAAACAAAAACAAAAACTAAAATGGTGAAGCTGAAGAATACAAAAAGAAATTATGTCTGAGAAATTCTGAAATTTAAGGAAAAAAACAGACATCAAAATTCAATATCTCAATGAACCCCAACTAGGATAA
>NW_007825257.1:0-816 GCF_000696425.1 Galeopterus variegatus
GGTGACCTGGAGGTAAAACTGTCACTTCATGATGCTCTTGAGACTGAGCTGGTTGCTCCTGTTGGGTTTGAGAAGGTTCAGTCTCTCAGTAGCCTCAGAAGTCTGAGCTGGCTGCTCCTACGGGTATCAGGCAAGTTTAAATGCTGAGTTTGTTGGTGACCTGGAGGTAAAACTGTCACTTCATGATGCTCTTGAGACTGAGCTGGTTGCTCCTGCTGGGTTTGAGAAGGTTCAGTCTCTCAGTAGCCTCAGAAGTCTGAGCTGGCTGCTCCTGCTCACTGGGAGAAGGTTCAGCTTCCACAGGAGTTCCAGGAGCCTGGGACAGGGTCTGCTGCTGGGCTGGAGAAGTTCCAACCTCCATGGTAGGCTATTCATTTATGGTAATGAGAACATCTGCAGGTTTAATTCTAACATTGGGCAAGTTGTAATAATGAACTTGGTCCTAACCTGAAGGGAGAACCATCATCCCATGACTTGGTTGACCTTGAGCTCTACTTTCCATAGGGGACTCTGGAGCTGAGCTGGGGTCTCTTGCTGAACTGGAGAAGGTTCACTCTCCTCAGGAGACTCAGAAGTCTGAGCTACATGCTCCTGCACACTGGGAGAAGGTTTGGTCTCCACAGGAGGACCAAGAGGCTAGGCTGAGGCCTCCACCCAAGTTAGAGAAAGTTCTTTGTCCTGAGGGTAATGTGCAGGCTGAGCTAGGGCCTCCTGCTGGCTTAAGGAAGATATAACCTCCTCAAGGGACTCCCTTCGAGTTGAAGAAGGTTGTTCCTCCTCAGGGGGCTGTGGAGGCTGAGCTGGGTCTTGCTGGGG
>NW_007825258.1:0-816 GCF_000696425.1 Galeopterus variegatus
AAAGATCAGTTGGCTATAAATCCACTGCCAATATCATCCTGAATGGGGAAGAGCTGAAAGCTTCCCCTTTAAGATCAGGAACAAGACAAAGATGCCCACTCTCTCCACTCCTACTTAACATGGTATTGGAAGTTCCTGCTAGAGCAATTACACAAGCAAAAGAAATAAAGGGCATCCAAACAGGTAAAGAGGAAATGAAATTGTTCCTGTTTCCAGGAGACATGATTCTATATATAGAAAACCCAAGACACTCTATTGAAATAGTCTTAGAGCTGATAAACAAATTCAGTAAGGTTACAGGATACAAAATCAATATAAAAAATCCATAGCATTTTTATACTCCAACAACAAACCAGAAGAAAAAGAGATCAAGAAAGCAAGCTCATTTTTAATAGTCACCAAAAAACAAAACACCTAGGAATAAATCTAACCAAGGAGGTGAAAGCTCTGTACAATGAGAACTACAAATCACTACTTAAAAAAATTAAAGAAGACACCAAAAGACAGAAAGACATTCCTTGTTCACAGATTAGAATAATCAAAGTAGTAAAAATGTCCATTGTACCCAAGGCTCATCAATTCAATGTGATCCCCATCAAAATACCAATGACATTCTTCAAAGATTCAATGCAACCCACATCAAAGTACCAATAACATTCTTCAAAGAAATAGGAAAAGCAATCCTAATCTTCATATGGAACAACAAACAACCCCGAATAACCAAAGCAGTCCTGAGCAAAAGAAGCAAAACCGGTAGAATTACACTTCCTGACTTCAAACTATATAACAAATCTATAGTAACAAAAACAGCATGGT
>NW_007825259.1:0-816 GCF_000696425.1 Galeopterus variegatus
GGGTCTGCCATTGAGTGATTTCATAATGTATAAGTGTATTCATTTTTTTGTTTGTTTGTTTTTACTTTCATCACTTCAGTTATCCCTGACTAAAGTCAACTCCAGTAATGGAGTTCATTGTTCACATGTATTCCATTTAAATTTGTAGGTGTTCCGTTCTTAATTGCAGACAGAATTTTTGAGTATTCAGCAATTGGAACAGACCACAAGTAGATGAATACAAAATATCACATATTAGAAAGAATCATAAACCAGGTCATATTACCTTCAACTTTCAAATTCTACAGCTAATTGTCTTTCACATACAGTTTTATAGTTTTAATGAACAAGAGGCTGTATATTTTTCAGCAACCTCAGTTATAAACTCCTTAAAATACCAACATATAACATTAGTTATAATCAGAAAAAAAAATACATACAATTTTTGGTTATAGGCAAATGCCCACTTTAGAGGGAGCAATATTTATGCCACAGATTCTGATTTCTGAAGAACTCAGGCTGAGTTGTAAGTGATGCTTTTAAAGAAAATGCATTTCCATATCAGGAAGCAGGAGCAAGGTTAATGAGGGAAGGAAGAAGGTAGAGCCAAAAAGAGTCTGTAAAATAAAACTGGTCCTTTAAGTATGACTGGATCTCATCGGTTAGTCTATTGAGGAAGGAGGCAGAATGGAGCTGTGAGAAATTCAACCACATGGTATTAACACCTGCCCCTACTCCTGTTTTCTTTCTTTTTTTTCCTTTTTTCTTTTCTTTACTTTTTTTTTTTTTTTTTGGTACATGGTAGCAAAATGAGGTTCTGCTGTGCTCCATACATCA
>NW_007825260.1:0-816 GCF_000696425.1 Galeopterus variegatus
TGAGTAATGTGATATTCTGGAAGTCCTGCTATTGTCTGTAGATAAATCAATCACTTATACACATTTTTCAAGTTTTTATTTTTACTATTATCCTCATAAATGCACTCAGATGTGGCTCGTGTTTAAAGAATTATGGTCTGGGGGGAGGGTGAAATGAAGAATTGTTCCACGATGCGTATAAAGTTTCTGTTCTGCAAGCTGAATAATTTCTAGAGGTCTCCTGTACAATATAGTATCTATGGTTAATAACAAAGTATTGTGCGTTTTAAAATATGTTAAAAGGATAGTTCTCATGTTGAGTGACCTTTCTAACCAATGAACCAACCAACCAAAGAACACAAAAGAAGACAGGAAATTATTGGAGGTGATGGATATGTTTAGAACTTTGGTTGTGGTGATGGTATCACAAGTATATGCGGGGCCGGCCCGGTGGCGCACTGCGCTAGTGCGCCGCTTGGGAAGCGCGGCGGCGCTCCCGTCGAGGGTTCGGATCCCACATACAGACCGGTTCCCGCTCACTGGCTGAGCGAGGCGCGGGGGCAACACCGAGGGTTGCGATCCCGTTGCCGGTCCCGGTCCGGTCCGGGGGCGACACTGAGGGTTGCGAACCGTTGCCGGACACGGAAAAAGACCAAAAAAAACAAAAAAAAAAAACAAAAAAAAACAAGTATATGCATATACCCAAACTCATCAAGATGTGTACATTGAATGTGTGCAATTTTTGTATATCAATTATACCTCATAAAGCTAAAAATTTATGGCCAATGTGGCAGTGAAGAGTTCTTAGTACTGAGTAAATTTGTTGATGTGTCTGAA
>NW_007825261.1:0-816 GCF_000696425.1 Galeopterus variegatus
TAGCAAAAACACTGAACCGTATCTTCTCGCTGCCCAGTCTAATCATTTAATACGTTCTCTTACACTAAGTTGGAGAGCAATCTTCAGCAAAACTAGTAGAATAATTCTCTTAAGCAAAAAAGAAATGTATTAATAATCACTACCCTATTTTCAAAGCTCTTCCATTCTTGCTTTAAAGTAAACGAAGTTTAATAAAATAAACAAGGTTTAATAAAATGTCCTCACATCCCAAGAATGACTTCTGGGAAACTTCCAACAGAAATTCATTTTGATGTATTTCATCTTCCCTTTCCAAGGGCATCCAAAAGCAAGTGACCGCTCCGTCACATTCCTCTCAATTACAATGCAGTCTCTCCTCTAATTGACAAAATTTCCACCTACAGAAGAAACTTTTTTTAGAGTCTCCTCATGCAAAAGCTTTTGAAGAAGTCACGTTCCTGAAGGCAAGAGTTTAGAAATCAGATTCAGCAGTTTCTGCCGGAAACTCAGTTTGTCTCTAATTCTCCGGAGTTGATTGGCACACTCAACTTCAGGCTCTGCGGGAGCCAGCGGTGGGCTCGGTGGAGCGACCTTACGCGCCTTCCTCCTGGGCATCGCCATCGCCGCAAGCACCGCCACGATGGGGTGGTGACGGCGCCCCGCGATGGGTGCTGTAGGTGCCCCGCGAGGGGTGGTGACGGCACGCCGCAAGGGTTGGTGAGGTGCGCCGCGATGGAGTGGTGATGGCTCCCCGCGATGGGTGCTGTAGGCGTGCCGCGAGGGGTGGTGAAGGTGCGCAGCGATGGGGTGGTGACGGCGCGCCCGCGATGGGTGCTG
>NW_007825262.1:0-816 GCF_000696425.1 Galeopterus variegatus
GGCCAACATTGTTGGATGATCCCCTCTCTCTTGGGGTGATTAGCCCTCAGCCACCCTTCCCAGACCCTGCCAAACTGGGTACACTCAGGAATCTCTCCTTTTGCCATTTTAGACCAATGCATCCAACATTGGCCTCAGTTCAGGGTGAGTCAGTGGGTCTGTCCTGCCTACTTCTACAAGTTCCCCTGAATACTCGCTATGACTCCAGTCTCTATGAAGCCCAAACGCCTGGCCGAGGGAACTTTTCTCATGCCCCCCAGCTATTGGAGGATGCTCCATTAGCTGGTCGGTGGCTTCTCGCTCAAAAAGAAGATGCACACCAAGGAGGATGCTCCTTGGCAGCATTCTTCTTCTACCAGGACTGCCTGTTCCCTTTCTCACCCTCTACATGGGATCCCCACAATCCAAATCTCTGCACTCTACTGTACTCCACACTCTATGCCTCTGGGCCATCTCCTGGCCAATTTCTTGGCCTCCAGGGAAGCATTAAAACTTGAATGCCTCATTAAATGGATCCCAATGGCCACAAGAGGCCACTCTCAATTTAGATACTCACTGAAGGGGCGAGACGGAGAGATTCCTTTATGTTCAGGCCTTCTTCTATCTCTGAATGCATTCTTCTCTCTTTCAAAACTGTCCTTCATCTCAAATTCTCCTAGCTCATGCTCGACCTCCCCCTCCAGACTTGGATCAATCCTCTGATCTGTCAGACTACTCTGCTACCCGTGCGGGCCACCTTGACTACCTCTGTATGATCCAAATCCTTCACCAGCCCCTCCACATTTCCCTCTCTTCCCTCTATCTGGTCTCGAGATG
>NW_007825263.1:0-816 GCF_000696425.1 Galeopterus variegatus
TAGTTTTTCTTCAAATCAGAGAAGGCTTCTAAATGCATTGTTGTTTTGGTATTTTTGAAGAACCTTACTTCAGCTCCTTATCATTAAGCATTTAAATCTGTTTTTGATGACCAAGTTAGTCAAGGAACAGTTGCCCTTGGCATCTCTTAATAACAGCATGGGGACCCAAAATGTACCTCCCCTCCTTTTTATTTATTTATGTTTTAAAAGCTTTATTTTTGGGTGGCTGGCCAATACAGCGGTCTGGACCCATGATCTTGGAGTTACAAAACTATGCTCTGACCAACTGCACGAATTGGCCATTCCTCATATCCTTTCTAAAGAGAGCTTCAGAGCCTCCTGTATCAGGACACTATTGCTGCAAAACTTACAATATATTTTTGAACACGTATTTTCACGGGCTTCATCTAAATTCTTGTTTTTAGAAAGAATCACTGAGGTAGGCTTCTGATAGACACCTATAGTCAATTCAGCTACTCTTGGGACTGTGGAAGTGATCCTGTAGTTCTTAGGTTTATGCTAACTTTTATACTGTTTTTTAAATATTTTATAATTCTTTCATGTGTTGCCTTCATCTGAATATTAGGCCAAGTATTAGGCTTCCTAATACTATAAAAACATAAATAGTATAAATACAGGGCTGGCCGGTTAGCTCAGCTGGTTAGAGCACAGTGTTGTAACACCAAGGTCAAGGTTTTGGATCCCCATACCAGTCAGCAACCAAAAAAAAAAAAAAAAAAAAATACACACACACACGTATAAATGCAGTTCATCCAATTTGTAGACACTCTGAGTTAAAGGCAAGGGTTTGGGAAA
>NW_007825264.1:0-816 GCF_000696425.1 Galeopterus variegatus
AAACACTGCTGACACCCTCTGCATATCTCCCATCATCACTTTATGTCATGTATTGTGATCACGTATTTATTTGTCAGTCTCCTTTACTAGTCTGTGCCCTAATTACGGGCGGGAACCATGTCTTATGCTTATCTGGATCCACCTCATTGAGCACAAGTTCTGGCACAGAGAAAATGCTAAGGGGTTGCTGAGTAAGTTTACCGATTGTCAACAGCTCTGCCAAACAGACATATCACTGTATATAGGAGCAATGGGCATGGTCCTTTGGAGACTAATGAGCCACTGCCTTCTCAAATAGATTCCCTTTTGCTGAGGAAGCACCTCCTACTCTATCCAGATGTCACCTCTTCCTCCATCTCTTGAAATTTGTTTTGTTGGTAGTTGTGCTCTCTGTCAACTAAGGATTAGAAGCAAAATTTCCTGGGAAAGGTAGACCAAACTGATCTCAGCTAATCAAGCTACTTCCCTTATGTACTTCCTTTCTTGTAGCTGTATGCCTCTAAAACTTCATCCCTTCTATAGAACTGTGGCCCAACCTCTTTAATCCGTGTCAGTGCCTTTCTACCAAAAGATGAAAGAATGATAGGCAGAAAAATTGTGACTTTTTTTGTGAATAATTTCTAGTTTGATTATTCCCCATCCTTTTATAATTACCATTCTTGTTTACAGACACAACTATGTCAATGTGTCTTTCTACTAGCAGGTAGATGGTGATAACATTAGCACAATTTGATTGTCATGTGACCCATAGATAAGGTTAATAAGTCACAGATCATGTATTAGGTGTTACTTCAAAATAATTTTATGTAATATATA
>NW_007825265.1:0-816 GCF_000696425.1 Galeopterus variegatus
TCTGCTCTATAAAGCCCTCCCTGAACTGAGGGCTGACAATAAATTCCTCCTGAATCTTTGTGAACTGAATTTGAGACTATCAGGACCCAGTCACATAAGGCATGTTCTCCTTTGAAGTATAAAATGTTAATAATTCACATATTCATTCAACAATATTGAGATGACTACTACATGACAGGCTTTGTTCTAAGCCTAGGGGACATAGCACTGAACAAAAAGTGCCCTATTCTTATGCATACAGGCAACAAACAAAAAATACTTAAATAAGTACCATGAGGAAATATAAAACTAGGTAAAGGAAGAATGATTAAAGGCCTGTCAGATAAGGTGACACATGAGTAAAAATGTGAGAAAAAGTTGAAAGCGATCCACGTTGTTACTGTGGGACTAGAATTCATGAAGAGAGAACAGCCATGCAAAAGCTGAAAGCGGTGGTTTGCTTGGGAGTGGCTAGACCTGAGTGAATCAGGGAAAGTAAGAGGTGGAGATGAAGTGAGAGGTAGCTCAGGACCTACCCTCCTGGAAATAGTGATGATCCGGGATGCTGTCACGGGAGAGGGGGACGCATTAGAGGCTTGTCAACAGAGAGGTTGCACAACGTAACTTTTCTTTTGGGGTAAAAAATTGAAGCAAATTTTGTATATAACTGCCAAATCTCCTACTCCACTCTGCTAAAATAGTCCAACATTTTTGAGGCTCAGTTTCCTCCTTTAGAAAATAGGAATAATAATAATTGTCTTGTCAAAACAAGAAAATGGGGCCGGCCCAGTGGCGCACTGGAGAGTGCACTGCTTGGGAGTGCAGCGGCGCTCCCGC
>NW_007825266.1:0-816 GCF_000696425.1 Galeopterus variegatus
GGAATCGCAACCCTCGGCGCTGCCCCCGCACCTTGCTCAGCCAGTGAGCAGCCGGTCTGTATGTGGGATCCGAACCCGGGATCCGAACCCTCGGCGGGAGTGCCACTGCGCTCCCAAGAGGCGCACTGTAGCAGTGCGCCACTGGGTTGGCCCTACAAGGATGGGTTTTAACCCACTGAGACAACTCAGAAAATTCTGATTAGAGAAAATGAACCTCTCTGTGATAACGTCCTTTTTTCTCTCTGCTGTCCAGGTTTTCCCTGTCTTCCATACCTGGGGATGAAGCCACATAACCTCATAAAATGTGCTCAAGTACATGATTCTAAGAGATGCTTCCATTCTCTGAGCAGATGTGTTGTGTGGGTGGGGTGGGGGAAGGACACCTGTGCTAGACTATGACATCTTCTGTCTCAATGCCTGTATTTGGGAGGTGCTGGGTCCACAACAGCCATGTGCTAAGAAGAATGGAAAGTTGATGATAGGTTCCCAGGCTTTAATCTCTTAAATAAATGTTGTTTCAAGAAGAGGGACTTTAGGAATCAACCATCTCTGCCAGCACATTTGTGATCATGCCAATTCTAAAACAGATAAAGAGTGATTCCTTTTACCTAGAGAATGTTCAGTTTTAAAAATGGAATGAAAACATGATTTTCTAGTGCTTCACCCAGTCTCTTAGACAGTCCCACCCCCAGTCCACTCGGAGTTGATGCTTGGGAAGTTATTACCCATCAGGTTCTGTTTGATTCTGATAAGGTAATCGTATTTCATACAGCTACCCCACAACGCAGGCACATTTTCCCCACTCAGTACACACGT
>NW_007825267.1:0-816 GCF_000696425.1 Galeopterus variegatus
CATGTAATCCCCTAGCTTTTCTCTAGCTCCGCATTGCTATTATTTACTCATATGGCAAGTATTTATTGAGCATCTTGTACTTGTTAGGCACTGTCCCCATGAGCTGAGGATACAGTACTAAATAAAAAAGATAAAGTTCTTGTCCTCATGGAGCTTAGTTCCAGTGAGGAAGACTGGAAAACCTAGTGCTCATAATTTTACCCCTGGAAACCTTTCTAGTCTTATCTGCCTCAAACTCTAAGTGCCAACAAAGCTGAGTTTCCTACACACACCATGCTGTTGTATGTCTCAGGAATGCTTCCACCAGTCTAACCTGGATATTTCCAATGATCATCCAAGGCCCAAACTCAAATGTTACCTTCTCCAGTAATCTTGTCCACACCCTTTAACCTAATGGATTAGATGCCCAATAGTATGCTGGTAAATGTTTAACAACCAGTTATGGAGTGGAGAGTCATGATTTATGGCATTTGCCATTTCCATGGTTTAAATAAATACTCCCACAGTGGTCAATTTCACGGTGCCAATGTGATTTCAGATTTTAGCTTGCAGATTTCATGAAAATTTAACAGTTGGCTTTTATGAGCTGGTACAAGCTGGTTCCAGCACCCCACTGCCTCCACTATTCTCCCATAAAACCTGGACATATTTAATTCATTTGTTCATCTTTTTTTTTTTAAAAAAAGTATTTGTTGAGCATTCTGTTCTACAGTCTGTTCCTCAGCACTAAGCATTTACTCTGTTGACTATATAAATATATATATAAAGTCTCTAGCAGTGAGGGCTCACAGTCTAGATGGTACAAGAAAAAAAAAA
>NW_007825268.1:0-816 GCF_000696425.1 Galeopterus variegatus
GTCAATGTAAATTGAAGGCATCTGTGCACCTTCCTTAACTACACCAAAATGCATATCATTATCTAAGAGTTCAGTATTTGTTTAGAGGTTTCTCTTTTAATGTAAAATCTGTACATATCTTAATGTCTACATTCACTGAGTTTTGATAAATGCAAATAGCTATGTAACTCAAACCTTTACAGAAAATCATCATAACCTCAGATGGGTTGTTTATCTTTTTATTAATGAGTTTTAAGAGTGTATGTTCTGCATACTAGTCCTTTGTCAGATAAATGTGCTAATATTTCCCTTAGTATGGATTGCTGATTCATTTTCTCAGTAGGGAGAGGGGTTCTTTGTGAAGTTTTTAATTTAATATATATGTGTATTTTGTGTTTATTGGTTTCTGTGACCTATCACCTAGATAAAAACTTTCACCTATCCCCAAGTCACAAAGATATTCTCATATGTTTCCTATTAAAAGCATTAATGGTTTTAGCTTTTACATTTAGATTTGTGATCAGTCTTTTGTTCATTTTTGTTTTATCGGTAAGCTTGGGTTGTTTATTTTTTATTCTGTATGGATATTCAGTTATTCTAGCACCATTCGTTTGGAGGTTCTATCAGGGGAACGCAGCTAGTTGTATACCATTGACCAAAGAAGGGTCCTTTCCTCTATCGGGAGGATCATCCTCTCCCACTGAGCACACACAGTTTCAGGAGGGATGCACGGGGAGCGGTGAGTGAGGGAAGAGGACTCTGCCTAGACAGCCAGATCACCCAAATCAACCCTGGTGCTCAATGGGGTGACAGATGTCACAGCCAGGTAGCCCTCAC
>NW_007825269.1:0-816 GCF_000696425.1 Galeopterus variegatus
AAAAAAAAAAAAAGAAAAGAAAATTCCTAGTTAAGAATCCTTTTTAGGGCTGGCCAGTTAGCTCAGTTGGTTAGAGCATGGTGCTGATAACAACATGGTCCAGGGTTCCGTCCCTGTACTGGCCAGCCACAAAAAAAGAAGAAAAATCCTGTTTAATTCTGGTAAACCTTAACTAGTCAGTCAGCAGGTGATTCTACAAATATTTCTGTGACAGATTTTTGTTACTTTTGACATTAAATTAAATGGCATATTTATTTTGCTATATACCTTTTTCAAATTTAATAAACATGTCAGTAAACAACTTTGTGAGCATCCACAAGGTGAGTATAGGTAAACCAGAACTTGGAATTGAGGATAGGGAAAGAAAGATGCATTGAAAGGAAATGTTTGCAGGGGAGAATGGGTTTATGGAAGTTCATAGGAGAAAAACTTGGACAAGGAGTCACTATGGAAGACTGTCAGGGCCGGCCCGGTGGCGCACTGCTATAGTGCGCCGCTTGGGAAGCGCGGCGGCGCTCCTGCCGAGGGTTCGGATCCCACATACAGACCAGTTCCCGCTCACTGGCTGAGCGAGGCACGGGGGCAACACCGAGGGCTGCAATCCCGTTGCCGGACACGGAAAAAGACAAAAAATAAATAAATAAATAAATAAATAAAATAATAAAAAAAAAAAGACTGTCAGAAAGCTTGTTTAAAATAGATGTGTAGACTGAGGGTTGGCGAGAAATAAGAATGCACCGGTGGGCTGGGCAGCTTTGAAAGCAGTGAATAGAAATTTATATTGACCTCTCGATTAATTGTTGACAAGAGCCTTAG
>NW_007825270.1:0-816 GCF_000696425.1 Galeopterus variegatus
GGCTACAAACCTCATCAATGTCTCGCCTTCTCTGGGCACAGGATATAATAAAGTGATGGAGTGAATTTATTATTAAGCTCTTTCCTTACCACAAAGCATGTATAAATTCAGTGCAAACTAGTTTGGGGCAGGTTTTATTATTCCCACTCTATTAGGATGCCCTTACACATACTTATTTCCATTTCAACCAGAGCTCATTGAATCAGTCCACCACTAGCTGGTCTATATATCATCTTTATGCAAATTTTTTAAAAAAAGTATCAGCTTTTTCCAGTAGCAGTACAGAGTTCCATAGCACAGAGTACAGATTTAATCCACAATTTCCTTGGTCAGATTCACTTGGGCAGGTAATACACATGTTGATTAAAGTGTGAAATAAAAACCCACGACATGGTGATGATAACACCAAAGTCAAGGATTCAATTCCCATACCAGCCAGCCTCAAAAAAACAAACAAACAAAAATAGGTGAAAAAACATTTCTTTGCATATACTGCTGGTAAGAAGATAATTTCATATCCTATTCAAGTTTGGCATAATAAGATTTCTGTCTCTAGCCACTATGGAGTAACTTGTATCAGACTGGTCCTCTTCCTGTAAACCAAAGGAAAACTGGACAAAACATATAAAGGAATTTTTTTTTTTTTTTTTTTGGATATTAGGCTGTGTAGGACTCTGATTACAGAAAAAAAACCCAAAAAACAAAAAAACCCGAAGTGACTATATGATTGTGCATTAGTTTCCTAGGGCCCTGTGAAGAAGTACCCCAAACCTGGTGGCTTATAATTTATTCTCTCACAGTTTTGGAAGCTAGAAC
>NW_007825271.1:0-816 GCF_000696425.1 Galeopterus variegatus
GCGTTAATGGTGAATTGTATGCTTTGTGAATTATTTCTCAATAAAACTGTTTTTAAAAATCTACCAGTCCCCTCTGTGTTCAGACCCCTTTTCCAGTCTTAAGCATTCTCTATTTTGTACTTATTACATCAGGAGGCCCATGTATGATTTACAAGTTTGCCTCTATTTGACCTTTCAGGTCAAGCTCTCATTTGCAATCTTGTACCTTTGTTCTTTTAAATTCCCTGTATATCTGTCTACAGCTCTCCCTAAGATTTCTCACTAAGACACAGTTTCTTTTCCAAAATTCCATCATGTTTTCGAAGATAACTTTTTGGTGTCTTAATCTTAGATAGCCATCTGTTTCCAGTGTCAGGATGAAAAGGTTAAAGAGATCAAACTTTCATCTTAAAACTTTTGCTCCAAGTGGACAAATATCCCAGACGCAGATGGAATGTATGTTGCACAAAGAACATACAATATTTTCTCTTACTTATTTGCAGATACTAAAAGTTCATGTATCCAGTGATGTTTTGAATTCTAAATTCACTTTATTGGAATTAAAAAATAAATTGCTGGAGCCAAAAATATCTAAATAGTCAGTAAGAAAACAAAATTAACCTCCCAGCCTTTGCTCATAATGAACGATTTCTACACACTCTCTGGTGGTTAACCATTTCTAAATACTATGCCCACTCAAAATTGTGTCTTTACTGAGCATCCAAACTCAGTTATTACCTGAGTTTTGTGCCATGGGCATTTGTTCCTTAGCAGTAAACCAGATCATTGTGGTGCCATAAAATATCCCTTGAATACCTAGTGAAGTTAAAGAGCTCT
>NW_007825272.1:0-816 GCF_000696425.1 Galeopterus variegatus
TTATTAAAGATTCTTTATGAGTGCTGGGGCACCAGAAATTCAATTATAAATTTGCTTGTAAGTTTAGGTAGTAATAACTCACAGGCCTTTGAACAAAAATACTCATTTTTAATGAGTGGATAAGAGTTTCTCCAGTTTGAGAAAAAATTTCTTAGAAGACAGTTGCAAATAGATAAGAAGAAGAGTATGTAAATGCACCACCGATACTTCATCTCCTCTCTATATATCATTCCCTTCTACATAGGATTTTTTTTTCTTTTTTTTTTTTGGCAGCTGGCCAGTAAGTGGAGCCAGACCCCCTTGACCTTGGTGTTATCAACACTGTTGATAACAACTGAGCTAACTGGTCCGCCCTTCTACATAAGGTCTGACATTAGGAATTTTTATTTTGACCACCAGTAGTCCCTAGTTGTCTGACCTTTCTCTCTTGTCTGATGACAGACAAGTTGGTTAAATTTACTGAACTTCAGGTTGAGAAAAAGCCTATCACGAGAATATAAGATGAATATAACACTTCGTCATACATTTTATTAATATTAAATGTGATTGTGTTTGTGAAAGTTTGTAAATACAAAGGTGCAATCATAATTAATGTTCCTAGCAATGATAATACAATTCACCTGGTCCGATATCGCAATCTTATAAACACTGAGGCCCAGATAATTAAATGAAGTATGCACGGACACACAGTGACATTTCTAAATATGAGGCCATGCTTTTTCTACTCTTTCCTGCTGACTTTTATGAGAGATTTCTCCCACAGCAACAGTTACAGGGGTGCCCCATTGCACAACTCTAGGGGGCACCATTCACACT
>NW_007825273.1:0-816 GCF_000696425.1 Galeopterus variegatus
TGACAAGCAAACAGTAAGGAGGTTGTTGGAAGGGAGGGGGGAGAGGGAGTAGAGAGGGAGGTTTTGGTAACTGGCCACAATAATCAACCACATTGTATATTGACAACATAAAATTAAATTTTAAAAAAATGTTTACTTCAATATCATAAGTTATTTATTTCACCTATATTTTGAATATATTTTAGCCTATTGTTAATGAACTATTGTCTTTCTTTTATATGATGTTAAAGATCATTTCATTCTACTTTGGATAAATAAATTTTATATGTTGGATGAATGCTCTTAGTTGTCTAAATTACATGCTAATATTGACATAACCACAACCATATCTGATAGATGTCATTTAAATACCCCCTCCTTCCCACTCACCAATATTTACATATCTGTGTATTTGTTATTTAATTCCTGCTCAAAAATTAGAATTTCTCATCATTTTTCTGTATTAAAAATAAATATTACCTTTCATCAGTTAAAGCACTTTTATTTGCTTGCAGAAATATTACCATTTTCTAATAAAACAGTAGCAGACACTGAAGTCAATTCCAGCTAGGATTTGTTTATATTAATCACATTACCAATTGCTAAATTCCTTTGCAAAGTAATTAGATTTTTATCTGATTCTGTCCTGCTTCCACTGAGTCAAGATGTACATAGGTGCAAAATAGTTTAAGTAAGCTATCTTGCTTGATGGCTTCTTTTCAATGCCAATGAGTTTTTACAAGTAAAAATGAAATTATATAAATTACTATCAGTAGTTGGAGGTTCTAAAAAGCTAGGTTATTTATTATGATGGTACGTGTGTGTGTGTGTGTGTGT
>NW_007825274.1:0-816 GCF_000696425.1 Galeopterus variegatus
GCGGGAGCGCCGCCGCACTCCCAAGTGGCGCACTGTAGCAGTGCGCCACCGGGCCAGCCCATATTCTGGAGATTCTGCATCCTCCTCTGGAAAATGGAGAAAAATAATACAATGCAAGGCTGATTTGCAGAAAGCATCTGCCATAGAGGATGGCAAGAGTAGATACAAAGATGTTCATCGATTGCCCTTCTTTCCTTATACGTAGAGGCTGCTTAGTAAATGTGTGTGAAATGAATGAACAAACCTTATGTGTGTTTGCTGGAGGTGGGACTAGCTCTCTGGGAGGCCTAGGGTCCCTCAGCACAGTTGGACCTCAGAGAGTGGGTCTATATGGCTCATCTACACGCCACACCCTTGCCTTCAAATTTCCTCTTCCAGCCGGCATCGATCGACCTTTCACCCTGGACGATTTACAGTTTATGATCTTTCACACGCCCTTTTGCAAGATGGTCCAGAAATCTCTGGCTCGCCTGATGTTCAATGACTTCCTGTCAGCCAGCAGCGACACGCAAAACAGCTTATATAAGGGGCTAGAGGCTTTCAGGTGAGTCCTCTTCATAGGGAACCTAGGGGCTGGTGAGGTGTGACAAGGAGGAGGCCCCCTCACACCTTGAGTCTGGACACCAGCATTCCTGTGGGAATAAAGGGCAGTCCTCCAGCACAGCAGAAATGACACCGAGTCCTCACATGGGCGATGGGTTATTTTCTGCACAGGGCCCTCCATGTGTCATCTCCTCCAGCACAGCAGAAATGACACCGAGTCCTCACGTGGGTGATGGGTTATTTTCTGCACAGGGACCTCCATGTGTCATCTCA
>NW_007825275.1:0-816 GCF_000696425.1 Galeopterus variegatus
GCAGAAGGATTGTGGAGGCTAATTGAAGCCTGTTTTATTTTTCTGCAATTGATGTGGGTTTTAGCTGAAGTGTTATGAAACATATCGTCTACAAAGGGAGATTACTTTTACAAATGAAACCAATGTATCTTACTAAATTCTATTTCCAGAAAAGTGACCTTATTACACTTCATAATTAAAAATGAGAGCAATAAAGACTTGCTAGCCAACATGCCTTCTAGTAAGGCCTGCTGGATTTGAATTAAGTTTGGTCTTGACCATTGAGACATCACAAAGTGCCCTGTGGGGACCTGTGAAGAAAAGCTCTCTGTTGTATCAGACATTCCAGGCCTTTCCAGATGAGATGTGTTCTTAGTGTGTTCTTAGTAAAAAAGCTCTTGAGTATTCTTATTGCTGCAAAAGGAGGAAAAATAGGATTCTTGATATGGCTGCCTGCAAGATGAGAAAGAAGAAAAGGATCTGGGCCCAGGGAGGGAGACATTAGGCTGAGAAGTTCTAAGAAAAGAAATCAATCGTTTTTAAAGAATTGGGAAAGAGGCTGAGGCTGGGAAGGGCAGAGTTAAGTGGATAAACAAAAGGATTCAAGTTTATTTTTTTTCTTCCAAATTTTATTTTTTCAAAATACAATGTGGTTGATTATTTCGGCCCATTACCAAAACCTCCCTCGTTCCTCCCCCTCCCTCCCAACAATGTCCTTTCTGTGTGCTTGTGTATCAACTTCAAGGAATTGTAAATATTGTGTCTTCTCCCCCCCCCCCGGTTGTTTGTGTATTTATTTATTTATTTTTAGCTCCCCAAAATAAGTGAGAACATGTG
>NW_007825276.1:0-816 GCF_000696425.1 Galeopterus variegatus
CATGAGAGCCAATTGTTTAATTCTCAGAAATTCTGCAAGGCTGTTGTTAAACGTGACCATTATTAAGAACTGGTAACATATTTATATCTATAATTATATGTTAATTATATAAAACATTGGTAATGAATACGTAACACTAATTTGTTTCTAATTATATAATTACATATCTGTGTTTTTGAGGTTGTTTTATATTTATTATATCTAGATGGCAGAAATACTACGTAATGGTGTGTTACTGAGCATCTCTTGCCTATTCTGCACACTATTCAGTGTTGATAGGTGAGTAGCTTAAAATCAAGCGTGCTGGGAGTGCTCACTGAACAGAAATTGACAAACATTAGCAATCAGTTTCTGTTTTTCCCCAGAGATCCAGCTGTTGAACATTAACCAGCACACCATGGTTTAAGGTGTGCTGATTTCTCAGCTTCATTGGACATTATCGGACATTATCACTTTTCAATTTAAAATCTCTTTCTTCACTTGGCTTCCATGATATTTCACATCCCTAGCTTTCTTTCTGTCTCTCTGGCTGCTCATTTTAAGTCTTGCTTACAGACTTACAAAAACTTGAAATGTTGGCCTCAGTTCTGGCATTTCTCTTTCATCTTACTCAGTACAGGTGATTCCAACTACGTCCATGCTCTTTTTTTTTTTTTTAAGATGAGCAGTAAGGGGATCTTAACCCTTGACTTGGTGTTGTCAGCACCACGCTTTCCCAAGTGAGCCACAGGCCGCCCCACCCATGCTTTTAATAACATTTAAATGCCATCTCTGTGCTGATTGCTTTCAAATGTTTATCTCTGTCTCAAACTTCTG
>NW_007825277.1:0-816 GCF_000696425.1 Galeopterus variegatus
GCACCTCGCTATCAGGGCGTTTTCCCACTCTGTGTGCACTAGGTGGGGCTGTTGAGCCTTGTGAAGGGGTCCCGCAGGGTGTGTAATTATTTATTTTTTTTTCCGAGACTCCGCCTCCTTTTGCTGGACCCCTCCCCACTCTGTGTGCTCAGAACAGGGCTGAGGCATGTCTTCTGCAAACCTCGTCTTTCAGCTGAGACATCAAAGCTGTGCCCTGCCCCACCTTGCCCAGGAAGAGTTTCATGTGTCTAGTCTCTCCAACTGCAGGGTGTGAGCTCCTCGGGGGAGGGTCCCACAGCACACAGTTCCTCTTTGATTCTCCCCAGCACAGGCTGACCCGGGCGCCCTCTGGGAGAGCTCTCCGGCAGCTTCAATGTAGCTCCATAGCGCTCTGGGCTCCCCTCTCCCAACCAGAAATCAGTTAGGGGTTCTTCTAAACTGAGGCCCACAGAGATGGTATCTGCCTCCCGGAAACAGGGAGTTTACCGTGAGCTGAAGCCCAGGGTGTGGTGGAGAGATGATCTGGGCGGGCTCCTCTTCCCTGCCCTCCCGACGCTGGCCGGGGGCTCCCCATGCTACCAGCCCCGTCAGAGATCCGCGGAGAGAGTGGGATTGTAGGCCGGTCCACAGGCCCCAGGGGTCCCCGTGTCGAGGTATGCAAGTGGCACGTCTCAGTGAGGAGACACGCCAAGCAAAGATGGCTGGCCTGCCTGATCTGAGCCGGCCATCTCCGACCCCACCCGAGAAAATGGAGGCAGCACTGTTGCAGGCTCCTAGCCTGGTGTGGTAGGCGGGAGCCAGGCGGGCGGGGACCAG
>NW_007825278.1:0-816 GCF_000696425.1 Galeopterus variegatus
GGATTGTTGTACGATAGAGTGTCTAGCAATATTCAAGAAATGGCAGATGTTTTGTAGCATCCAATCTAGGGAACTAAACTTTTCCATTTCATCTTTTTACATAGCTGACTATGTGTTACAACATATGCAATGCCTCCTATGGTGATGTAAGAAAATATTGAATATTAATTGAACAGTAGATAACTTTCCATAGAGAACATCTGCTTATAGAATCATACTGTGCCTAATATATAAAAAAATAATATTAGAGGGCCGGCCCTGTGGCGCACTCAGGAGAGTGCAGTGCTGGTAGAGCCTAGGCCACGGGTTCGGATCCTATATAGGGATGGCCGGTGCGCTCACTGGCTGAGTGTGGTGCAGACAACACCATGCTGAGGGTTGCGATCCCCTTACCAGTCAAAAAATAAATAAATAAATTAGAAGAATAACCACCAAAACATCAATATAGTTAGCTCTGTGTTGTGGGATTATAAGAGCATTTATGTGTTTTAAAAGTCTTCTATAATAAACATGTAGAATGTCTGTATTCAGAAAATAAAGTACATTTTTGGAAGTTATTTATAGGAATGATCTCTTTAAGCTTAATAATCATCTTCTTTAACCTGTGATTGGGAGTAAAGAAAATATATCATGTGCCCTCACTCTAGGATCTTTCTAGAAACATGTTACGGATTAATATATAATTATGTCAGGTGAAGAAAAACAATAAAAGTTTACCTAAGTCAAGAAGTCAACTGAATGTATATTTGAGCCTGTAATCTAATTGTTTAACTAAGAGTAGTTTCTAGACTGAATATAAGCTGATGGTTATTTATT
>NW_007825279.1:0-816 GCF_000696425.1 Galeopterus variegatus
AAAAGCCTTTCACTTTGGTCTGTTTGGACCAAACTAGGGCATGTCTTCTTATGGACCAACAACTGTCACCTGAAAACTAACTGGCCTGAATTGGCCAAAGCCTAGTTTCCTGAACCAATCAGTTGTTAGAGGGATAGGATCACTACGATTGGCTTAGTCTAATGAGGATTCATGCTGGGAACTGAGGATGAGGGATACTCCAGTGAGACACATGAGGTGTATGATTAGAGTGGGGAGAGAGTTGGAGAGTTTAACAAAATCAGGGTGTTTTAGGCAAGAAGTACAGGATGCTGGATAATCACCTGACAATGCCACTACAGGAGAAAAGTTGCTCTATGCCTTCCTGGAATTAGCTTATGTAAAAAAAGAGCTAAGATTTCATTAGTTGTAGATTAGATGGGTCCCTGTTTATTTCCTTCCAGGAAATAAACTGGTACAGCTTCCAGGAGAAAGGAGAAGTTTAAATTTCACTGTACATTTTCTCTATAGTTTAAATATCTGGTAGCCTACAGAGGATAATTTAAAAAACAAAACAGGAAAAAATCACAGCAAGAATTTTGGCCTCTATGTTGAAATCTCTCATCTGGGTTTGGTGCAGCAGTGAGAAGTTAGTTCCACCAGATCACTCTTTCCTTGGTACAACTATCTATTCCTGGTGCATACTAAGGTTGTGCCATGCCAGCTGTTGCACATGATGTGCTCATGGTAGCAAGAGCCCGTCCCCTCCCTCTGGCCCACTCTCATCAATAACCTCGCCCGTCAGAGGTAGGAGGTATTTCCAGAATCTTCCCAGGCTTCCTTCACTAACTTTCCAAG
>NW_007825280.1:0-816 GCF_000696425.1 Galeopterus variegatus
TAAAAATATTATGTATATGTATATGTGTGTGTGTATAATGTGTATGTGCTTCTACATACTAACCCATACATATTTATATATCTATTTAATAAATAAAACCATTATTTCATACTGGTATCTACAATTCTTTTTAATTTATTGTTTTCATTGAATCAAAATTGATTAAACTTATTTTGGGAGTTCAACATTGAGATATGTTGATCAAATCAATATTACTAGCATATATATTGTTACAAATCATAATTATTATTTATGCCCCTTGTCCAGTCTCTCCCTATCCTCCTCTTACTCTCTCCTCCCCCCTCTAATTACCCTAGACTTCTTCTCTCCTTCTGAAACAGTAATGGTTACTCTGTTGATTTGTTGCCTAGATGATCCGTCCAATTTTGAGAGCTATGATCAGGTCCCCCAGTATTATCATAGAGCAGCTGCTTCTTCTGTCACTCTGAAATGGGCTTTGTGGAGAGAGACATCCTCTTCTTTTCTTTATCTCCGCTGGTGACTCTCCTTGTGTCAATGCACTCCAATGGCTGGCGGACCATCTGCATGGTGGTTGTGGTGTCTAGCCGATTTTGCAGCAGCCATGGTTATTGTGGTGGCTGTGGTGGGCCACCCACATGGAGGTAATGTTTTTGGCATGCTCCTTGGTGCTGGCAGTGCACCTGGCTGTGGGGTGTGTCTGGTCTGCAACTCCATGCCCCGGGTCCCCGAGTGGGTCCCAAGGCACTGGCACAGTGTGCCTGGATGTGCGAGTGGGGTCAGGTCCCCAGCTCCAAGCCTCCAGTTCCCAGGCAGGCCCCAAGGCACTGGTGGTGT
>NW_007825281.1:0-816 GCF_000696425.1 Galeopterus variegatus
TAAAGTACTGGACTTAAATGAAAAAAAAAAAAAAAAAAAAAAGCCTGCCACATTACTTTATATTATTTTAGTGATAATTTTCTTAAAGGATTGTATGCTCTATAAACGTGCTTTTTCTCTTAATACTCTTTCTTTTAACAGATTAAGACCAGTTCTCTTCTGTTGTTTTAACAGAGGAATCTCTCCATTTTATGTAAATTCCATTTGCTTATCAAATGAAGGAAAATAGTTCTTTATTGTAGTCTATTAATTGCACATTTATTTTACTTTGGGAATTACTGTATGTTCACACTTTTTTTTAATGCATAACAGATTTATTTGATTAAATAAAGTTTTACTTAGCACAGGAGCCTTCAGAATAAAGAACCAAAGACCCAAGAAATAACTGTCCATTTTTATGCTTTTAAAAAAAATTTGAAACTTAATTGATTGCACAATCTGTGGAGTACAGAATTGAATATCAGTACCTGTGTGCAATATGTGATGCTCAAAACAGGATGATTAGTATATTCAGCATTACACAGTGTGATAGTTTTTTTGTGGCCCTTTGCCAGTTTCTCACTAACGCCTCTCCTCTTTGCCTTTTCCCACCTCTCGTGGCCTCAGTTCTGTTCTCCCCTTTAGAAAGTTAAATGAATTTTTGTGATTGTTGTATTTTTCTTTCTTATTTTAAATTAATTTGTTTATTTTTTTAGTTCCCATTTATGAGTAAGGACATGCAGTATTTCTGTTTCTGTGTTGGCTTATTTCACTTCACATAATTTTCTCTAAGTTCATTCATGTTGCTGCAAATGGCAGAATTTCATTCCTTTTTAT
>NW_007825282.1:0-816 GCF_000696425.1 Galeopterus variegatus
GGCCTTGGTGTCAGTAGACTGAGGTTCAAATCCTGGCTCTACTAGTTGGCCTATGACTTTGGGCAAGTCATGCAGTCAGCTATGTAAACCGTTCTAATGTCAGGTAACAAGGGCTGTAATAGAGGCACGTGCAAACGGTGCAGGAGGTTTCAGGTCAAGATGCTGTCATAAGGTTATGCTTGGAGGCTTCGTCTTGCTCCAAATATATGAAATGACAGGTAATTGCTGAAAAGAGAGAGAGAGAAAAGAAACATAGCCACACTAAACAATGTAATCAATAGCTCTCTGGAGCAGAAATGAAACAGATACACGAGTGATAAATGGGCCTGCAGGGCTTTGGGTGGAGAAGCAGGCAGAGGTGACTAGGAATGGGGCTTTTGTGCAGACACAGTCCTGGCAAGGGTACCAAGCAAGGTGCAAGACCAGACTCGGGCCTTCTGCTTCAAGTCAGGGCCTGGGGATGGGTCTCCTCTTTATTCACACACATGCACACACACATATACGTGCATGCACACATATGCCTTCCACCTGTGAAAGGAAACTAAGAAATCTGCAACTGGCAGCTATCTGGACCTATGGGTTATAAAGATTCACTTCTTGGGAGATGGAGAAACCAAGACCTGGGCCAGGCTTTCCAGCGACTTGGTGCCTGGAATTGCATTTCCCCTCTATAGGTGGAGAACTCCGGATTGGAGGGGAGCCCTAGGCTCATAAAGACTTAATTCTGGACTGGAAGCCTGAGGGGCTGAGGGAGGCAATGAGAAACTGCTAGACAGGGAAGAGGGAGAGCAGCAGAAAGATTGGGGTGGTCAAGAG
>NW_007825283.1:0-816 GCF_000696425.1 Galeopterus variegatus
GGGCCGGCCCAAAGTAACTATTTATTAATGTTTAATTGTTAACAGATGTGATCCACAATCAATGCTGTGCAAATGCCAAATTGCACCAATGAAAACTTTGGGGAGAACAGGATACTGAGGACCTATTTATTCTCAGTGTTCTCAGAATTCACCCTGACTTAGATCGTCTTCAGGCATTGTGGATACTTTACACCCAAGTTCTCTGCACTAATCTGCAAAAGAATGCCTAAAAATATTTTTAAAAAAAAAAACCTGTAGGTACAATAAGAGATCCTTTTAACCGGCATTTTTCTTACAGAGTGAAATTAAGTCCTGGGCCATTT
The DNA here is from genome assembly GCF_000696425.1 of Galeopterus variegatus. NCBI lineage: Eukaryota > Metazoa > Chordata > Mammalia > Dermoptera > Cynocephalidae > Galeopterus > Galeopterus variegatus. The sequence goes on from NW_007825283.1 coordinate 324, forward strand.
TGGAAATTTTTACCTCATATGGATGGAAACTGCCAAGATATGAAGACATGAGAAATAAACAGCCTTTGGATTAGCTTAGCATGCATGCTCCCTGAATCTCAATATAAGAGCTCAGAATGGACATCTGCTTAAGCACCCTGAATTGCTGCATGTACACTCCTATCACACAGCAACATTCACTCGTGTATGGGCTGCTCAGTGTTCAGCACCATCTGCTTTACAGTTGTTGATCTTATAGTCACGTGCATAGATCCTTTACTTTAGAGCATAACTGTTGATTTCCATACCCAGCCTCCCCTCCATCCCCAGTCATTCCTTCCATGCTCTTTACAGTTTATTCATTCTACAATTATCCATTGGCCTCCTAGTATTTACAGTGCAGCTTAGAAGATAAAAGCACAAAAAAAGTATAAAACATTGATTAAAGAAATTAAAGGAGACAAAAAAATGGAAAGACATCCCATGCTCATGGATTGGAAGAATCAATATCATC
>NW_007825284.1:0-816 GCF_000696425.1 Galeopterus variegatus
CAGGTTTTAATGGTTGACTTTATAGGTACTTCTGGTTCTAGTGAAATCTGGTGCACCTGGGCTGTGTAGAATCTATGATCTGGGCCTGAGTCTTTTCATCAGACTGCACCCCATGCACTTCTATATTTCTGACCAGTCTCCTCTGAGTGGTCCTGTGCTGATTGGGGAGCAGATCAGCTGTCCTTGCTGTGCCCCATTGTTCTCCTGGTGGGCCCATTTCCCCCATCGCCCATGCTCCAAACACTTTCCATGGGACAGGCCATGCTCCAGTCCCTTGTGATGACTCATTGGCCTCTGAATGGCTCCTTTTTTTCAGTTGTTGTGGCTCCTCAGTCCTGTGTGGGTCACGGGAACCCTACTAGTGGTACTGCTGTCCTGGAGGTCACCAAGGCCCTCTTCTCCCCTGCTTCCTCCAAGCAAGGTCATCTGAAAGCCACAGCTGTGGCTTTTGGCCAGCTCCTACTCTGTGTACTCAGCAGCTCCAGCCTAGAAACAGCCGGGATTCAAAACATCTCATCGCGGCTTCTCCCACCTTCATGCACTCCATAGGTCTGTCCTACTCTTCCCCTGAGCTCTAGTGGCCCCAGCTTGGCTGTCATTGCTTTTTTATAGTTGTAAATTGGTTGATTTGTGGGAGAGAGTGACACTGGGGACCATCTATTCCACCATATTGACTAGAAGTCTCTCCTTGAAAAAGATTTTTAACTAATTTTTAAAAAATATTATTAGGATTATTTAAATTTTCTATGTCTTAAGTCAGTATCAATAATTCATACATTTTTAAGACTTTGTCCTTTTCACTTTGTTTTCATATTT
>NW_007825285.1:0-816 GCF_000696425.1 Galeopterus variegatus
CTTACCTAGTTGCAAACTAGGCAGTAGTTTTCATTACTAACAAAGAAGGCTGTAAACATTAGGCAGTAACTCTATATTTCCTTCCTCTCCCTGTCCTTGGTAATCACTAACCTGCTTTTGTCTCTGTATTTACCTATTCTGAATATTTCATATAAAAAGAATCATAAAGTATGTGACGTTTTTGTCTAGCTTCTTTTACTTAGCATAATGTTTTCAATGCTCACCAATATTGTATTGGCACTAAGTTTCTTTTACAGCTGAGTAATTTTCCATTATATGTACATATTATGTTAGATTCATCCATTCATCAGATGATGGATATTTGAATTGCTTTTATCTTTTGGCAATTGTGAATAATCCTGCTATGAACATTGCATACAAATGTTTGTTTGAGTCCCCATTTTCAAATATTTGAGTATATAATTAGGGGTGTAATGGTTTGGGTCTTATGCTTATTTAACTTTTTGAGGAACTGCCAAACTATTTTCTACAGTAGCTACTCCATTTTATGTTCCTATCAGCAATGCATGAGGTTTCTAATTTCTCTACCACACCAGCACACATTTGTTTCTGGTTTGTTGTTGTTTTTCATTAGAGCCATCCCAGTGATTGTGAAGTATCATTTCATTGTGGTTTTGATTTGCATTTCTGTAATGATTAGTAATATTAAGCATCTTTTTATTTGCCTATTGGTGATTTGTATATATTCTTTAGAGAAATGTCTATTCAAGTTCTTTGCACATTTGTATATAGGTTGTGTGTCTTTTTTGGTGTTGCTTTGTAGGGTTTTTAAAAAATATATTCTAGATATTAAAC
>NW_007825286.1:0-816 GCF_000696425.1 Galeopterus variegatus
TCCACATCTCCACACAAGAGCCAATATTTTATTTTGTTTAAGTAAGAAAAGGAAATCAAGCCAACTCAATTATAGAAAATTTTAGGCTCATCGAGACTTGGTTTATAGTTAAGCTACTTCTAAAGAAAATATGCATTTTCGTGACTTATAGAGTTAACTGTAGATTCTCTTGCTTCCTCATATTTTTGTCCCCCTTATCTCCTAAGTCTAATTTTTCCTTCCCCCAAATCCTTCTCCCTCTCTCTTTTGTAACTATTGTTTATATTTTATGTGCCAGATCCCCTGCTGTGTTCCCTCAGTCCCAGTGGATGGAAAATAACCATGTGTATCTTGGCACACATACACACACACATCTTTAGGATGCATAAACTACTATGAAGGAATTTTTCAAAAAAACCTAGGGGAAAATATAATTTAAAATGAGAATCAGATTAAGATTACATTTAAAAGATGTTGAAGTACACATGCAATGAAACTGGAAAAGGTAAATGAAAAGCAAGACAAGCAAGGAATATTCGGGGGTTACACAAGTAAAACTTGTAAAAATTGCATGTGGATAAGAATTACAACTAATGATACAACTATGTGCATAAAAAAGATAAAAAAAGATGTTTCCTTTTTACCCCCTCCTGGAGAAGGTTACTTAACTGAAACTATTGAATACAAATCTCAGGAAGTGTTCTTTGCCTTCTTCCTACAATTAGAAAAACTTCCTCAGCAGATGGTGTGTAGTAGATTTCTGATTATGTTTTGCATTGAGGCACTGTAAATGTCAGTGTCTCTTAAATTTAATATCTAATCCAGTAGTTGTAGGCA
>NW_007825287.1:0-816 GCF_000696425.1 Galeopterus variegatus
CTTGCTCCTTTTACTCCCATTCTGAAGCTAAGCCAGAGAGAAAATATAGGTGTCAGCCAAGCACCTTCTTACTGGTGCCCCAGGGTTTTCTTCACATAAATCTATACGAATTACTGATTCTATGCACCATGGAGTATTTTCCCTTCATTTCTAGCTAGGGACTAATGTCTAAGTCCCTGCTGCATTCCTAGGACTTCTGTGTTGGTGGTAGCCCAGCAGGGAGGGTGGTAACCTTGTAGTGGGCATGCACTGTTTTATCTGCTCAGACGTTTTCCTTTCTCCTGTGAAGATATTCCTCCTAACTTCTGGTGGAATGATTGGTTTTTGTTATGCTGAGACTATTGTGGGGGCAAATGAATAATTATGTTGGTTTCAATGAAAAATTGAATTCTTGGCATTAAAAAAGGGATATATATATATATATAGTGTTAAAATAGAAATCAAATGGTCCTTAATTTGAATCAGAAGTATCAGTAGGAATGCATGATGCATTTTATCATATGTGAGTATATATTTATACTTGCCAGCCTTGTCCATGGAAAAGATATAGAAATAATGACCAACCTAGTAAGGGATCTGACCATCCCTACAGCTCATACTGTGGTGTCTAAATACCATTTTACTCTAGAACGAACTAGAGGGCTTCCTGGAGAAATGGCAGATTCCAGGTCTGGGGAAGGAAATATACAAGATGAGTGTGAATCATCTTGTCATATGAAATATCAAGGACATTATCAAAGATTATTAGAGACACGTCAAAAGAAGTCATGAACTAACTTGAAGAGGAGCCAGCTGACCAAAGATGGGACAAATTGT
>NW_007825288.1:0-816 GCF_000696425.1 Galeopterus variegatus
GTGTGTCCTAAATCCCATCAATCTCAGTGGCTTTCATTTACGTGTTTTGAAGGTTTCTCTCCTGGTAATGTGTGTGTGTGTGTGTGTGTGTGTTTTAAATATTTAAGTAAGCATTTCTAGATATTGTATAGCAGTAGGTTTTCAGAACTTACGTTCATATAATTTACAGGAGTAGAAGCCCCACTTTATATATTACTCAACTACATTACTTATGAAAATATCAGCACACTACATCAGACATCCTTATAATCTCTGGGAAGATATTCCTGCAGAATCTGCAACCATAGTTACACAAGCAGAGATGCTCACACTCTAAAATGAACATATAGCTGAGAACAATCTGCTTGTGTTTATCCTGTTTCCCTATATTTCTATATCAGCTATTTTCTTTGTTCGGTTTGTTTAGTCATCAAATCCTATCTGCTTTTAATATTTCAGGGGTTCTTCAAAATATATTCTGATAATGGTATCTTTATTTTCTTTTTTTTCCTTTAAAGAGTGATTCTTGTATTTTTGTATATATTTTTTCTGTTATTTAAAGGGATTCGGAATTTGTGCTCATTCAGAATCAATAGCAATCATGGAAATAACTATAAAAACCAATTTTGAGCACTTACATTGTGCTAGGTACTGTGCTAAGATTTTACGGAAATCCAGGTCTACTGGCTTTGTCTTTAATACTGAAACACTGTTCATTTATTCATGCATTTGTTTATTTGTTTATTCATTCGGAAGCATTTTTGACACTTATAATGTGTTAGTGACCAAGTGACCAAGCAATGTACTTAAAATAATTAATTTAAATTCAATGTTTAG
>NW_007825289.1:0-816 GCF_000696425.1 Galeopterus variegatus
GGATCAAACATATGGCACGGGTTACTAAGAAGTGAAAATTCTCTACAGCACAGTTCATTGATATCTAAGGGGGAAAAAAATCTTGTTAATTCTCATGGTGACAAATTTATGTCCTGAAACATGAGATCTGATTAGCTTTTTTATTTTAGCTCTCATAACTACTAGTTTTATTGATGGTCATAAAATTATCCAGCTCATTTTGAAATTCAGCTGAAAAGTAGAATACTTTGACCTCCTGTGATTATCCCATTTTATGTGAACATATGACTCCATGTCAGCAGGTGGACTCGAACTAGGTTTTGAGCACCTTGGGAGGTTATGCTGAAGAAGTCTCATGGGGGAGTCTCAGGGATAGCAACATATTGGGGGCATTTGGCAGTGGTAATAGCAAAAAGCGGTGTGTTTTGCCAAGATCTTATCTTGTTGGCTGAGATTTTGTAGCCACATTGGCAAATCATGGATTTAGTTTTTGTATGTCAGTTCCAGGGCCATGGGCTGTACCCCTGAACATTTATCCACAGATACGTGTCATTCACTAGGAATGTTACTAAACAGTGCAACGCAGGGGAACCAACTTAAAACCACATATTTCAGAAATTTGTGCTATTTCATAAATATGAGCACCTACTAGGGGTTCTGGGTTTATTTCGTAGATAAGAAACTAGTAGCAGCACTCTAGTATTTTTTAAAAAAGGAAAATAAAAGGACTTTTAGCAGATGGTGGAAGGTCTGACATTTCTCAGTTCCTTTCATTGCTTAACTTGCTGCCTACAGATCTACAACCATGTGAGAGAAAATCAAGCACAGGAAGATATC
>NW_007825290.1:0-816 GCF_000696425.1 Galeopterus variegatus
TCTTTCAATGGTTTGTTTTTATTTAGAATAACAGAAGTTTCCCCAATTGCATTTGAACGCCGTAACTTGGTGGTACCCTGAGCACACAGTTGGTCTTCCTATTAGGGTCTTGCCTGGTCTAAACACCTCTGTATATGTGTGTGTGATGCACGTGTGTGGGTTGGTGCACGCATGCGTTTGCGTGTCCATCTGTCTATCTCTTCCTTGACTCCTGTCATTGAACTTCACACACGCTCATTTAACAACCACTACTGCTCTGTAACTTTCCTTTCTCTAGGATTTCCTTGTCCTCCTCCCAGGCCCTCCTTTATGTGACTCTCATACGCTTCCCATTTGATGCACGGTCTTTCTGTACACCTCCCACCTCTTTCTCTCAAATAGGTCATACTCCAGTTATTTTCTTTTTTAAAAAATTTATTCATTTATTTATTTTTTATTGGTTATAAATATTCATGTGGTACCAAGCTGACTGTCACCACTTGTACCCAAGATGTGATGGCCAGATCAAAACTGGCAGCATGTCTATTACCACAAATTGTGATTATACTCTGAGTCCCCCACCCAATTAATCCCCAGCCTCCCTCTCCCTCCCCTTTCCCCCACCCCAGTTTGCAATCCTAGGTCTGCTCTCTCCCTCTGCAAGTCCAACACACCACTGTGGTCTCTCCTTCCTTCTTTCTCTCATAGCTCCCACTTATGATTTAGCACATGCGGAATTTCCCCCTCTGTGCTTTGCTTATTTCAAACAACAGACGTTTCTCCAAGCTCATTCATGTTGTTGTGAATGGCAGAATTTCATTCTTTTTTATGGCAGAG
>NW_007825291.1:0-816 GCF_000696425.1 Galeopterus variegatus
GATGTGTGGCCCACAATGTTTTTTGGTGACATAGTACTTACAATGAGCTCTTTAATAAAGATTATCAAAGTATAGTTCTAACCTTCATGGTGCTTACAATATAGTTGTAAGAGAAACAGAGAAATAGTAAGCAGTGAATGATGTGGATGTGTGAGTGTCTGTAATTGCAATTGCAATTTATAGTTGCAGTACACTAGGCAAACTAAATTGCAAAAAACAAATAAATCTTAGAAGTCATTTTATTAAACTGGAAGCCAGAATGATATGCATGTTTTGAATAAATACAAAGGTATATGAACTTTGTGTTTATAGAGTCAAATAACAAATTGTTTTGACTTTGTGGGTCATACAATTTCCGCTACAACTACTAATCTAAACAGTTGTAGCAGAAAAGCAGCCATAAACAATATGTAAATGGATGTGCAAGGCATCCAATAAAAGGTTCCAATAAAACTTTATTTCAAAACAAGTAGGCAACAGGCCAGATTTGGCCCACAGACAAAATCCTGAAATGGGGTATTACAAGAACTGAATTCTAACTTTTTCCATTCTGATATAAAAAGGGCCTATTTTTATTAAAAATGTCTACTTTTTCCTCAAACATTTTTGAATCTATGAACCTATTCATTTTAAGAAGTGTATTTTCATTCCAACGGCTATTTCCCAATTTAGAGTGTTTTCTTCACCTGTATATTAAGCAGAAATATCAAGATTCATGGCTGACTTAACATCCTTAGCACTTTTTCCCTTCAAGCGAAACAGAAAAATAAATGAAAGAAAAATCGGTTTTGTGCTATTTTTATATAGCATTTATAC
>NW_007825292.1:0-816 GCF_000696425.1 Galeopterus variegatus
ATTTAAAGCAGAAAATATGCCAATGGGTTCAATAGGAGAATTGTCAACATCACATTTTTAGTAACTTGTGGGATGGAAGATAATATTATAATCATCTTGGAAAATACAATTGGTAACCGTCTACCCTTTTGTCAGATCAACCTGCATTCTTACCATCTGGAAGTTATATTAATTTTTACCCCCAAGACCCTCAGATATTTCTCTATGATTGTAGCAAGATAAAGTCTAAGATCTCCTCATCTAAATCCAACCATGTGTAGGTGAGTCTCCTTGCCCATAGTTCCTTAGTAGTGTTCCTCTCCACTTGAAGACCTCTGAGCAATGCTGAGACAAGAATAGGCTACAGACACTTTACGAGCAGAGCTATAGATACTCCTTTTTTATAAAAGAAGCATACAGCAGTGAAATATAAAAGAGGCATAAAGCAGTGAAAAATCCAAACAGCTTGGCAACACCATACCTTTGCGACTTCCTGCTTCCAGTTTTTTTTTTCCCAAGATGTGTTTATCCCTTTAAACTAATTTACCAAGTCAAACCACAAATAATGAGTTGTAAAGACATCTTCTCTGTTGATCTAAACTCTTATTATCCTTTGTGGCAGTATAAATTAAACTTTCTTCATGAATCCTCTGTCATTTTCACTTTATTCTTATTTTTTTCTCCCAATGTAGACTGCTGAACATTGGTGTCCTTAAGTATGCAGGTATGGCTTCTCTATAGAATTCTCTAATTTCTTTACATTGTTTCCCTCAAACCTAAATTCTCAAGTTCTGTTACTAAGGGAACTTAACAATGCAATCTTTATGTATTTTCTAC
>NW_007825293.1:0-816 GCF_000696425.1 Galeopterus variegatus
CAAAAGTATTGGTTGGAAAGCTGACCTTTCAGAAATGTTAAATGTCTGAGTGGGGAAAGGGAAACATCCCAAGCCCATGGATCTGTTTGGGATAAAAAACAAAGATGAGGCGGTGAGGCAAGGATGCGGTCAAGTGCTTCTTTGTGAGAGTGGGCTTTGTCTCTGAAAGCCTAGGCACAGCTTCTGAAATGGAAATACCAGTTCAATCATTTCCTTCATTATATTCACAGTGATCTGTTAAGACAAGCATTTGAGATGGAGATGCTTTTCCAGTTAGGCACGTGTCCACATCATACTAAAAGATGTAGTTGGTGCACTGTACTCCCCTGCCACCCCGCAAAGGGATGGGTGTGTTTCCTTTGAAGTAAACAGAGGCCATAACAGAGGAGATGCTAATAAGTAATAAGGAAAGAAGAAGGGAATAATAAATATTTAAAACAAGCTGAAGTATAGGTTGAGTCAGTGGCATTTTATTACTGAACAGGATGACAGCCCTTCCTCCTTCCATTATAGGTTATAACTTCATTTATTTGTTTATTTTGCCTGGTATGGGGATCCCAACCCTTGACCTTGGTGTTGCAACACTGTGCTCTAACCAATTGAGCTATCTGGCCAGCACTTAACTTTAAAATTGCCTGAATTTTGGGCCGGCCCGGTGGCGCACTGATACAGTGCTCCACTTGGGAGCGCGGTGGCGTTCCCGCCAAGGGTTCGGATCCCACATACAGACTGGTTCCCGCTCACTGGCTGAGCAAGGTACGGGAGCAACACTGAGGGTTGCGATCCGTTGCCGGACACGAAAAAAGACAAAAAGGA
>NW_007825294.1:0-816 GCF_000696425.1 Galeopterus variegatus
GGATTGTGAAGCCAGACTAGGAAATAACAAGGAAGGACATCCATGGGTACAGGATGCAGCCAGTCCAGGTAAAGGTGCGGTATGATTTGTAGGTGATCTGAATGGGTTAAGGTGCAGCCAGCCTAATGCAAGACCTGACAATTAGGTCTTGGGTGGAAAACCATCAGGCCTAGAGAAAGATTAATAGGAACTGCATGAGAAGAGGTATATACAGCCCAGATGAGATCTGGGTACAGGATAATGCTAGCCTATGGGAAGACCCATCAGGAAGTGTATGGGTGGAGGGAGAATCCAGCCTAGGAGAAAGAAAATTCACAGAATGTTCATGAGTGCAGAATGCAGCCAGCTCGGAGGAGGCTCTGAAATAAGTGTGTGGGTAGAGGCTAAAGCCAGACTATTAGAATATTTGACCCTCAGTGCATAGTTGGACGGTGCAGCAAGCCTACGGAAGGGCATAGGAGGAGGTGCGTGGGTGCAGGGCGTAAGCAGGATAATGAAGACGTGGCCGTTGGTTCACAGCACTAAGTTCAGCCTGACTATTGGAGGACAAAACGAATATGCATGTGTATTAGTACATTTCTGTTGCTTATAACAGAAATATCTGAAACTGGGTAAATTGTAAACCAAAAATTATAATAATATTTATTGCTTACAGTTTTGGAGGCTAGAAAGTCCAAAGTTCAGAGAACACATCTGGTGAGGGCCTTTTCCTGGTGGTGCCTCTACAGCACCACAGGATACCACATAGAGAGAATGGCAGGAGCAGAGAGAGAGAGAGAGAGAGAGAGAGAGAGAGAGAGAGAGAGAGAGAGAGAG
>NW_007825295.1:0-816 GCF_000696425.1 Galeopterus variegatus
CATGAACACAGTATGCCCCTCTAGTTAAAGTCATCTTTAGTTTCTCTCAACAATGTTTAGTAGTGGTCATTGTCAGGCCTTGCACATACCGTGTTTATCCCTAAGTATCTATAATTCATCCCTGTATTCCACATTACTTGATGCTATTGGAAATAAGTGGTTTTTGTTTTTAGTTTTCCAATTGATTTTTGTATATTGGCCTTTTATCCTGCTTTCTTGCTAAGCTTACTTATTACTTCAAATAGACGTTTTTTGGTTTTGGGGGGGTAGATGCCTTAGGGTTTTCTACATATATGCTCAAGACCTTGGTAAACATGAGTATAGTATCACTTCTTCCTTTCAATCTTACACTGTTTATTTAGTTTTCATGCCTCTTAAGGCATGAAAGCCTTGCTGACCTCTAATAAAATTTTGCACAGTAGTAGAGAGAGTTTTGTCTTTTTCTGATCTTAGGGAACAGCATTCGGTCTATCACCATTAAGAAAAATGTTAGCCATAAGGTTCTCATAGGTTCCCTTGATAAAGCTGAGGAAATTACCTCCTATTCCCAAATTACTTAGCACTTTTATCATTAATGGGTGTTGAATACTGTCACATATTTCCTGCAATAATTGAGATGAGTATATAAGTATTTCCTTGATTCTATTAATATGGTAAATTATATTGATTGATTTTAGACTATTAAACCAATTTTACCTTTCTGGGAGAAATCACACTGAGTCACAATGTATTATTGCTCTTCTTATACACTGCTACATTCAATTTGCTAATTTTTAAAGTACTTTTGCATTTGGTTTTATCAGGGATATTGCTGTG
>NW_007825296.1:0-816 GCF_000696425.1 Galeopterus variegatus
TTGGAAGTGGGGACTTTGGGAGGTGATTAGGTCATGAGGATGGAGCTCTCATGAATGGGATTAGTGCCCTTGTAAAAGAGATTCCAGGGCCAGCCCGGTGGTGCACTGGAGAGTGCGCCGCTTGGGAGCGTGGCGGCGCTCACGCCGAGGGTTCAGATCCCATGTGGAGACCGGTTCCTGCTCACTGGCTGAGCGTGGTGCAGGCGCAACACCGAGGGTTGCGATCCCATTACCGGTCAGTAAAAAAGGAAAAAAAAAAAAAAAGAGATTCCAAAGAGCTCCCTCACCCTTCCCCCATGTGAGGATGCAATGAGAAGTCAGCCATCTATGAACCAGGAAGCAAGACCTCAACAGACACCAAGTTTTTATGCCTTGATCTTGGACTTCTTAACCTCCAGGACTGTGAGAAATAAATTTCTGTTGTTTATAAACCACCTGGCCTATGATATTCTGTTATAGCAGCTGCCTAAATGAGCTAAGACATCAACAAATATTTTTAAGTACGTAATCAGGACTAGGACCCAGAGTCTGATGACCTCCCTAACTCGGAGCAGGCAGGAAGAGAAAGAAAAAGAATGCCTCGGGGTGCACACTTCTCCCCGGAACTTCACAGGCACTGGAGGAAGTGACTGCTGCTGAAGCTATGGCTGAGACCCAGCCAGGTGAGCCAGCCTCCACATCAAAAGGTCTTGGGCTTGTTTCGGGAAGTGAGTTGGTCCTATTCTTGTGCGTACACTGGTGGAATGTAAGGATTCTGGAGTCGAACAACAACCCTTCCATGTCCTACTGTGTGACCTTGAGTCACATTGCTTAACC
>NW_007825297.1:0-816 GCF_000696425.1 Galeopterus variegatus
CATGTCTTTTCCATTTCTTGCTTCCTTCACTATTGCTTTCTTTTGTCTTAAAAGCCAAAATAAAGATTTTTTGCATACCATTTTAATGTCTCTGTTGAATTTTTAGTATTGAGTCACTTTTGATGTAGGTATTATAATATGTATTTTAACCTCTCATGTACTCCAGTATAATTCTCCAGAATTTTGCTTCAAAATTTCTTTTTTCTTCCTCCTCATGTGTCTGTGCATGCATGTGCATTTTATATAATTATATTTTTATTATAGTTATTGTTACATAACTTTATTATTGTATAATGTGTATTAGATATTATTATATAATATATGATTTATAAATTTATAAGTCTTAGAAAAGTGTTACAATTATTACAATATACAATCTTCTTTCTTTTTCTTTTTAACTTATTTTTTATTTGTTATTTTTGGACATAAAACAAGTCTTAATATATTTAAAAAACTAAGATCATAGAAAATATGTACTCTGACCACAGTAACAGAAGGAAATTTAGAAAATTCACAAATGTGTGGAAATTAAACAATACTCTCCTAAATAAACAATATGCAAAAAGAAAAATCACAGGGAAATTAAAGAATACTTTGAGATAAAAATACTCCTTCTCTTTTTTATCTGGTCTCCACTGATGACTCTCTTTGTGTCAATGCAGTTGACTGGCAGGCCACCTGCATGGTGGCTGTGGCTACTGTTGTGGCATCCAGCCACTTTTGTGGCAGCTGTGGCTATGGAAGTCACTGTGCTGGGCCACCCACGTAGAAATGGTATTTTCAGTGTGCTCCTTGCCTGGTTTCAGGTGGGGTGGG
>NW_007825298.1:0-816 GCF_000696425.1 Galeopterus variegatus
TTTTTTTTTTAAGAAAGCCGTCTTGTTTCACTTCAGACTGTGCAACTCTTGCTACAAATTGTCCTCTCTTGGTCGCTCCTGAGTTTGTTCATGCCATTCCCACTTCCTGACATCCAGTCTCGTAATTCTACCCCTTCTCTACCCACCATTTACCTCCTTTGGACTCTGCTGAACTGGACTCCGCTGACCTGGACTCCGCAGCTCCTTTTCTCTGATCCATGCTAGGGTGACCTCAGGACCTGAACATTCCCCATGAGGCCAGGGCAGAGCCTCCCGAAGAAACCAAACTGTGATATGTTGGGTTTTGAATTGGAGGGAAGATTCCTAGAGCTTTCTTAGAAATATGCGCCTCCAAAAAATAAAAAAAATTTTTTAAAAAGGAAAAAGAAGCAACAGCTAAATTCCACTAAGAATTCAAATGTGCTGTTTGAAAAGAGAATGACAGCGATCTACAAGGGAGCTCACAGGAAGATTGAGGAAAAAGCTGCTCAGCCGTCCCAAAGTTGAAGTCTGTAGCAGAGACTGACTCTGAGATAATATATGTGGTATGTGATCGTACAAGTCACTGAAAAAGAGAAATAAGAATAGGAGAAAAATGTATCTCTTGGGGTTGGGGAGTTATTGAATGTTTTGAGCCAGGGAGCAGATTTTTTTGTGGGAAGGCAATTTCCTAGGACTTTCACCCTGACAATGAATCACTCTGCAGAGAACAGTAATGGGCCATCGGTGGGAGGGAAGATGATGATGAATGTGTACAGAAGCCTGGAGGTGACTAAGGAGCACTTGCAGAAGAGTTTGCCGATCCTTTCCTAAGCT
>NW_007825299.1:0-816 GCF_000696425.1 Galeopterus variegatus
ATATTGTATTGTCTTCTACAAAGCTTAATTTTCTTCTGTCAAATTGAAGACTGACTGTGCCTTTGTCAACATTTGCAATACAGTATTCATATTTCTGTTCTGGGAAGTGGAGCAGTTACTTCCCCTCCCTGAGCCTCGGTGTTCTCATTTGTCCTACTTGTGTGTCCCATGTGGTTGTGAAGATGAAATCAAACCACATAGATGCTCACATGAATTATTTTTCCACATTTCTCATCTATTACTTATTTCTGCCCCAACACTCTTGGATGATAGATGAGAGACCATGGAGGAAATAAGTAATGACAGCAAATTCTGGGGTGTGTGGGAATTCAGAATGCCACTACAGGAGCAGAGCATGGCCTCCAGGGCTTCCATACATTTGTGGAACCGGTGGCTTTGCCCAAGGCACTTTGGAAGGGCCCATCCTACCTTCTGATGGGGAGCTCTGGTCCTCCCTGATTGGCAGGTCATGTGATTGACAGCTTTCCTGGAGCCCAGGGTGGTATTCCACCTACCACCGCCAATTTCACTTTTGCTCATTAGAACATCAAGGAATAGAGAGAGACTGTTAAGCACAAGTCTTTTCTTGGGTTGTTCAACTTTTTCCTGTCACTTAGAATTATAAAAATCATGTTTTTTTCCTGGAAGGGACTTTGGAGATACACGGCTGTATTTTCTGACTCCTGATTTAGAACGCAGAGATGGGCACATGATCTCCCCCAAGGGGTATGTGTGCTTCTTACAAAGTAACTAGAAGCTTTTCCCAGTTGGTCACCCATTTCTAATTGTGATTTTCTACCCCTCGCCCCAGCTTTG
>NW_007825300.1:0-816 GCF_000696425.1 Galeopterus variegatus
ATACACAGAGAAATTTATGTCGAAGTGGGGAGGTAGAAGTGGGAAATAAAAATGTCTAAAAACAATTTAACTTTTACAATTTGGAATAATAGATTCTTATAATAATCTTCTGACTTGCAAATTTCTATTTAAAAAGTATAAAATTTTGGACACATGGTATCGCATGAGGTCATAGAGTCTTATTTCATAATGATCATTGATATCAATAATAATATAATATCAGTAATAATATAATGATCATTGATACCAAATATTAATTTGTTTTCACACAATTACATTTTGAAAATAACTAAATAATAACCTTTGAGTCTCCTAATATACTGTGTATCCAACGATTGCAAAGTGTTGTAATAAATATAATTTTCAAGGATACAAAGGCACATACAATGAGAACGTTAAGGATGCTTTTTTCTAGAGCTAAATTGTCAAATATGAGAGCCTTTAGCCACATGTGGCTATAAAAATTAACCTTTTAGTTAATTAAAATTAAAAAATAAAAATAAACATTGTGACTCAATTGCAGTAGCCACATTTAAGTACTCAATAGCCATATGTGGCTAGTGGCTGTACCATTGGACAGTGCAGATATCTGACATTCCAATCATTACAGAAAGTTCTATTGAGCGGTATTGTTCTAGGGTTACATTTTTAAAATTTTTAAATTTATACTTTATTGTAATTCAAAGTTTTTTAAGAACTCTAAATATTTACATATAACAATATAAAATCAGTGTAAATATTTGTTTAAAATACATTAAACCAATCTATCAGCATGTTTTTATTAAAAATGTTATTTAACCTAATTTTTTAAAGATT
>NW_007825301.1:0-816 GCF_000696425.1 Galeopterus variegatus
ATAAATTGTACTTTAAATGGTGACAGGTGCTATGGAAAAAAATTAAGCAAGGACTTGGGGGTGCTGGGGAGGGGTAACAAATTAGATAGGTGGTCAGGGAAGACCTCACTGGAAAAGTGGCCCTTGAGTATAGACGCAAAGGGGTTGAGGCTGTGAGTCCTGTGGGGCCCGAGCTAAGAGAATCTGAGGCCCAGGGAACAGCTAGTGCAAAGGCCCCGAGGCGGGAGCATGTCCAGCATGTACGAGGAAGCAGAGTGGGCTGGGGAGGGGTGCAGGGGGAGGGTGCAAAGCATGAGGTCGAAGAGGGGACAGGGCCAAATCAGTCAGGCCATGCAGGCCCCTGCGAGGACTTGGGCTGAGTGTGACGGGAGCCATTGCAGGGTGATCCTTCTCCCTGACAGAGGCTTGAGCCAGTTGGAGCTTGTCAGCCATTTCCCTGCCCCTGTGAGCCTGGTACCTGCGGCCTGCATGAAACAGGATGGATGTTCCAAGTTATTGACTCTTTTCAGAAAGTTCCCTCAGAAGCAGCTGCAGCCTGTTGCAGGGAAAAATTGGGGTGGGGCAAGGTTGGCTGGGTTCAGGATCTTCCCCTTCCCTTCCTGGTTTCTAGCCACCCTCTAGCCTCTCATTTCCAGTCCTTCCCTGTCCTGCACCCCCCAGCCTTTCAATTCCAACTGTGGTCTTTATTTGTACAATCTCGACAAGAGCAGGAATAAAATCGATACCATCTATGGGGAAGGAGCATCTGCAAAGACGGACAGAGTGTGAGACGGACCCAGCTAGCTGCCGGGGTGGGAGCCCCACAGAGGTGAGAGC
>NW_007825302.1:0-816 GCF_000696425.1 Galeopterus variegatus
GTAGGGCAGATGCATAATCCAACCAGAGTTTTTCCCGTTTTTTGAAATGCCAAGATGGGCACAGCCTGGGGATATGTCTGATATTGAAAATGAAATTTCAGTGAGAGGAAAACAAGCTAAAGAGGGTCTGGATGCAAGGATGTGGGAGGTTACCTCGGTACTTCTTTTGGTGTTGATTTTATCTTTGGAGATTTGAAAATTTGTCGTAATAAGTGAAAGTTGAAATCTTGACCACTCAATTATGCACCAACAATGAGCAACAAATGCTGACTCATATTGTATCCAATTAGGTATTTATTAGCTGGGGCAACATTATTTGGATAGACAGCAGGGAGTTGCTCTAGGTCCTGCCACTTCTAGTCACGTTAACATAGCAACAGCATGTTCCACCTTGTGGTGTTTCATTTTAGAGAGAGGGAGAGTGTCCGGCAACCAGTACAACTAGCATTAACTTGATAATTAGGATGACAGAGGCTCTATTCTTGCCCTTTATTCTTATTTATTGGCCCAATTAGTTGCATTTGTCTTGGACCTGTTATCATAAAAGAAGCACTTGGTAGAGAAATCTGGTATCTTAAATAATTCAAATAAATAGCTTAAAGAGCTGAAGGTAGAAGAAATATACTACTGGAGAAATATACTGCTGGTCTTATTTCTTATAAAATATGTGGGGTCTTGTGGCCAGATAGTAACAGGAGAGTAGAAGAGAAGTTCAGCAACTTCTCTTCAGGATGCCTCATAGGGCATTCTAAGCAGATGAGTGCCATCCACTAATGAAGAGGCATTCTTTAAAAACACACACACACACACACACAC
>NW_007825303.1:0-816 GCF_000696425.1 Galeopterus variegatus
ACTTATTTCTGGATCAGTCATGTAAAATGAGATCCAAAATGAGTCCCCTGTTGGGGTATGCACTTTGGTATCCAAGTAGCTTTTTTCTTTTTTCTTTTTTTACTATTTTAAGATTTGGGGGTGAAAGTAGAGACTGAACTAAATAAACATTTTTCAAGATTCTACATACTTCTGATTATTGCCACAAATGCACTTTAAACTGTCTTCCTTGAAGATATTTTAAACAGCATTTAAAGCTGAAGACTAGCCTTTTGTTTACTATATCCATTACCTTATGATACTCACTATTAGCAAGTAGAGCTGGGTCATTTTTCCTCCCTCAATTATACCAAAATGTGAAGTTTCTCCACCCAGATTGTTTATATTACTATTACAGCTTTGGTTTACCATGGTCTTGTCTAGCAACAAATCTAGCATTCTTTTTTTTTCTTCTTTGATCTTTACTTATAAGTCGATCCTTGTGGATCTTTCATTAAGTGTATTACTTTTTTCTGAATTTCTTCTAATGGTTCCCCTTCCTCCCTTGCTTAACAGGATTGCTGTTAATATTTAACAATTTCAAATTTCTGTTTTGAAAAGTAGGTATTAAACTTTTTAATGTTTGGGCTGGTTTGAATTCATCTAGAGTTTTGTACAGCAAGGACTAAAAACCCACATACAAGGGTACTTCAGAAAATTCACGGAAGGATTCATACTAACTTTCAGTTCCATTTTTCTGCAAACTTCTTGAAGTACCCTTGTATGCTTTTGCCATTTGATAGCAACAAAAACCAACAAAAAGGGAGAACTGCTGTTTTCTTGCTTTTAAAAAAAAAA
>NW_007825304.1:0-816 GCF_000696425.1 Galeopterus variegatus
GCTGCCAATATTGGAATGCAGGAAAAGGACTCAGAAATCTGAGCTCAAAATACTCTCTATATGAATCATGACTACTGTCCCCACAGGCAGTCTGTTCTAATCCCACGCCAAATTTAGATCTAGACTTAATACTTCTTTGCTTTCACCTTAAGGATCTACTTGCACCAAATCCTGTATTATTGCAATAGATGTTACTGAATATTTTAGAGAAGAGGTGGAGGAAGAGGCTTTACTTTGCACACCCACAATAATTTGTGCAAAATACCTCCAGCAAACATTTAGTTTCCCCCAAATTTCTCTTTACCATGGCTGGCCAAGAAGCCTCCTTTTCCCTCTGACTCCTCTTATCCAACGATCTGTGGTATAAGACCTCAAATGAAGGCTTGCTTGTGTGCTGCCTTGACCTTGACATCTGTTGAAATCCAGAGGGCTTTGAAAGGCCTAATCGTAAATTCCGCTCCCAACCCTGTGGATGAGGCCCCTAGCCAAACAACCCTCCTTATCAAACAGACCAGGTGCAGTTCCTATTTATCCCTGAATAACAGGTTTCAGTCCCCTGCCAGCAGAATTATTCAAACAAGCCAGTCATATCCTCTCACAGGAACCAGGAGGTACTCCAAACTCTTGATACCATGAGTCCTGCCTCCCATAACTTCTGGTGGTCCACTTTGTTCCTGAGTGCAACCCCCATGTGGCCCTGCATGGCATTTTATGTCCACCTCCCTGGGCTATGAGTAAACATGACTAATAAATTGCTGTTGGTCTCAGCTTTCTAGTGTCAGCTCTCCCCATAACTGTAGGACAGGGACATAGAAG
>NW_007825305.1:0-816 GCF_000696425.1 Galeopterus variegatus
GTGCTTAGGCCATAGAGGCACTCAAACCCAACTCCAACACAGTATGGCCAACATACCCACATGGAGACTACAGTGCAGCATGTACTCAGAACCAATACTAAAACACACTATTCAGTGGTCAATATGAAACACATGTACAGGAAGAAGTCTCTCTCCTCAAAGCCCATGCCAGAGTAGTAGAAGAAGCAATTGCTCCATCAGATGACCAGTCATCAATGTAGAAACATACAAATAAAAACAAAAAAACAGGCCGGCCTGGTGGTGCACTGCTACAGTGCGCTGCTTGGGAGCGCGACGGCACTCCTGCCGAGGGTTCGGATCCCACGTACAGACCGGCCGCTCACTGGCTGAGCGAGGTGCGGGCGCAACACTAAGGGTTGCGATCCTCTTGCCGGTCCCGGTCTGGTACAGGCGCGACACTGAGGGTTGTGATCCGTTGCCGGTCACGAACCTCAAAGCCCATCCCAGAGTAGTAGAAGAAGCAATTGCTCCATCAGATGACCAGTCATCAACGTAGAAACATACAAATAAAAACAAAAAAAAAAAAAAGAAAAAATAACACCACTAAAGTATGAAATAATTCTCAAGTACCAGACCCTATAGAACACAAAACCCTTATAATGACCAAAAAGGAATTCTGAGCAACAATCTTAAAGAAATGCAAAGAGATACAAGAAGACTCAGTTAGATGACACAATGAAATAAAATTACCCAGGATAGGAAGGAAGAAATTTAGAGATTAGCAACTTAAGAACGAATGTAGGAGAAATCCTGGAACTGAAGGATTCACTCAGCAAAATATAAACCACAACTGAG
>NW_007825306.1:0-816 GCF_000696425.1 Galeopterus variegatus
TAGGAAAAAAAGGGCATGTGCATAAAAGAGAAAGAAATTAGATTATTATGCTTTTTGACAGTAACACTTTATGCTAGAAGAAAACAAAGTAAAATGTTTCAGATACTCAAGGTAAAACGATGTGAGCTAAGGATTGTGTATTCAGCAAAACTGACTTTAACAGCAATTTAGGGAAACTGGTTCCATAAGCCCTTCCTAAGACGTCTTCTAGAGAACAAAGCTTGGACAATCAAAATAACCAGAGACACTTGTGGGGAGCATTAAATACATAGTTACTTGTGAAACAAAGACTAAGTGAGGGCTAAGGAGAGAGTAAAGTATAGAATGGCTTTATGCTCTGACAATGTAGATACAAGGGTACTTCAAAAAGTTCATGCAAAAATAGAATTCAAAGATAATACCAATATTTCCATGAACTTTTTGTAGACCTCTCACATATTAAAACAATTTTTTAAAATGGGGTGGATGGAGAGATGGAGGGTGGATGTGGTCTCTTCATCCACTCCATTTAAAAAAATTGTTTTAAAGTTTTGGTCATCATAATGATTGCGGGATTAGTATTGTTATTCTGAGTCTGTTGTGTATGTAATGTGGGATAAAACAAGTGAATGATCGTGGTATATTCTAATTCTATCATCCCCTGTGTCCTTGAGAACCAGGATTCTTGGCATGAAAGAAAGGAGGTACAGATTTAAGAGGTTAACAAAAGCTCTGTAATCAAATATGCTTTCTCCATTACACACACACACACACACACACACACACACACACACTCCCTCCCTCACAACCAGATCTGTCCACTAAAGGCCTAGAAAC
>NW_007825307.1:0-816 GCF_000696425.1 Galeopterus variegatus
CAGCCCTGGGCTGGAGAGAGCTGAGCTGCCAGGCGCTGGAGCTGCCGATTAGGACAAGCCAAAGTGGAAGCAAAGGTCAAGCCTTTACCGCATCAATCTGCTCAGGCTGCCATGACAAAATGCCACAGACTGGGTGGCTTAAACAACAGAAATTCACTTTCTCAGATCTGCAGGCTGGAAGTCCAAGATCGAGGGTCAGCTGATACGGCTCCCGGTGAGGGCCCACGTCCCGGCTTGCAGACGGCACCGCCTGGCTGTGTCCGCGCACGGCCTTTCCTCTGCACAAGCAGCCCTGGCGTCTCTTCCTCTTCTCGCGAGGACACCAGTCCTATGAGATTAGAGCCCACCCTTATGACCTCATTTAACCTTAATTACCTCTCCAAAGGCCCTGTCCCCAAATACGGTCCCATGGGATAGGGCTTCAACCTATGAATTCTGAGTGACACATTTTGGTCCATAAGAACCTCTTACTGCGATGGGATGAGCACGAGGCCAAAGTAGAGAAAGCCCCCACCCCGCACCCCTACCCCCTGGAAGGGTCACCGTGTTGGATGTTCGGGCGGGTCAGCATGGACACGGGATGGGATGCTCCCTTCCCAGGGAGCCCCAAACTGCAGGCTCCTGCCATTTTCTGGAGGGGGATGGGGGTTAGAGGGGGGAAGGGCTGGGGGGGGAAGCCCCGAGTCAGGGCCTCGACTTTCCTTCCTCCGCCTCCCCCGCCAGGCGGCCCCTCTGGGGACGGCAGTAGAGAGGCCTCTGCACGGAGGTGCCTGGGCTAGTGGTGTCCAGGCATGTGGCAGCGCGGCTGGCGAGGGC
>NW_007825308.1:0-816 GCF_000696425.1 Galeopterus variegatus
ACACACAAAAAAAAAAAAAAAAGAGAGAGATAATGAAATGATCATCGGAGGAGTGGAGACAGGCCAAAGACAAATTGTTACTTCAGAGCTCTGGCTTAGTTGACCCTAGGTAGGGTCATTACAATTTGCAAATAATTGTGTATCCTGGCAGAGTACCTAATGTTTCAAGAAAAGAATAAATCATCTTAAGACAAAGGTTCTGCTGAAAATTTTATTGACACAATCTATTATTAATAAAAGATGGCCTGTGGCTCTATTTCAACTCAAGATTAGGACGTTTGTTTTCATTACATTTTTTTCCCACTACAAAATAGTACATAATAATTGATAGCAAATGAAGATATTATAAATAAGAAAACAATCATCACTCACAATCCAAACATCCCAAGAGAACCCATAAAATAATAAAAATTTCATTGTCCTTTATTTTTACATATTTGGGATAATTTAGTACATTCAATTTGATTATAATTATTTTGGATCACAAGCATTTTCCTTTTCCATAAAGAAATATTTGTAGGTAATTTAATGGATGTATCATTCTGTTATGTAGATTTAGTGAAATTTCCTAAAAACAAAGTTCTTACTTTAAAATAATCTCCCTCCCAAGATTTCATCATTATAAATAATACTTCAATAAATATCTTTCAACATGAACCAATGACAGCATTTTAGAATTTTTGAACAGACATTTTAAGTAGAAATACTTAAGTAAATTGTGAATATTACTAAAGCTTTTATATTTTTACATTTATTTTCATGAACTCTGTCCCAATTCACATAAATCTCTGTATATTCTCATAATAATCTTAAAAC
>NW_007825309.1:0-816 GCF_000696425.1 Galeopterus variegatus
CTGGACAGTGGGATATTATTCAGCCTTAAAAAGGGACAAAGTTCTGATCCATGCTACAACACGGATGAGGGGGGCAAAAACGTTACGTTCAGTGAAAGAAGGCAGACATAAAAGGCCACGCACGGTAAGGTTCCATTTACATGAAATGTCTGGAACAGGCAAATCTATAGAGACAGAAGGCAGATCGGTGGTGGCGCAGGGCTGGGGGAGGGAATTGGCCACTAATGGGTACGGGGCTCCTTCCGGGAGGGACGAAGACGTTCTGCAACTGATGGTGGCGATGGTCACACAACTCAGAACACACCAAGGACCACTGAATCATACGCTTCCAGTGGGTAGATTCTATGGTATGGTATGTGAATTGTATTTAAATAAAGCTGCTTGATATTTTTTAAAACAAGAACAAAACCCTTGGGTCCCTCTGCCCTCTGAGTCTGTCCACCCTCCTGGCCTCTCAGGTAATTCCTGCCACATCTCAGCCCCTTGCTACCAACCAACTCCTGCTCCTGCGTGCCCAGCTGCCTCTGGCCTTGCCCAGCCATGGGCCACGGAGCTTGCACCACCCAGAAAACACGTGTGTCTCAGTCATCACTTCCTGCGGCCCCCTCAGTGTCCTCTGCACCTTGCTTAGAGACTTGGGTATGGGTGGTCTCCTGTGGGCCTGACCTGTGGTCTCCCCTCCTCTGTGTCCTCTGGGGCCCACCACAGTGCCCGGCAGGAGTTCATTGTGCATCCAGCCAACCCATCAGAAAACACGTCCTGAGGGCCGGCCCGGTGGCGCACTGGAGAGTGCGCCGCTTGGGAGCGCAGCGGCGC
>NW_007825310.1:0-816 GCF_000696425.1 Galeopterus variegatus
GAGTGAAGGAGAAGAGAAGAATGGATATAGAGAATAAAGATTAGAGGGAGTTTGAAAAAGAAGAGCTTTTCAATATTCTGATCCTCATTTAGACTTTTGTCATAAGAGAATTAGCATGAAAGGAAACCTCATTATTTCAGACTTTTTAACAAAAAATTTCTTTGCTTTCGAAACAAGTCAAAACCTTGAAAATATGGGTTTGCATGTATATATTTTTGCAAAACGGATATTCTTTTTTGACATAATTTTTTTAAAAATTTAAGTAAATGGTATGTACTGTGCTAGACATTTACTTGTTTCCACTCAAATCCGTTCCTTGCATTTTTCTTGCTCCCTTCTATTTCACACACAAGGGAATGACCTCTGAAAGTGCATTTCCCTGACCTCCCTGGCTTCTGGTTAGGTTTGGCCAATGCAAGGCACTGAGATCAGAGGAAAGGAGGAAGGGAGAGGTCAGTCTACTCCCTTCAGCCCAGCTTTTGCCTCCTGTGGTGACTTCAGCTATATCTCCACTGTGGTCCACTAGCTTCGCATATCTGTTGTGCCGATGAGAAGGCATCCTTTGGTCTTACATAGTTACACTGGTCACGAAGATTCACTGAGTTAGTCATGGTAAGTGCTAAGAACAGTGTCTGACACAGAGTAAGCACTCAATAAATAACAGCTGTTCTTTGTTGTTGTTTTTATCTATTGAGGGGAGATGCAACAATCACTAAATACAGTGGTTTTACCAAATACAAATTTAAAATATCATAGTTTTGTCTTCGTATAAATGAGATTTTAATATTTATCTTTTTATGTGCCCATGGTGCATTC
>NW_007825311.1:0-816 GCF_000696425.1 Galeopterus variegatus
TTGGGATGTTGGCCCCAAGACACAGGGACCTGTCTCCCTGGTCACCACCGTATCCTCTAACTGCATCAGGAACGTAGTAGGCGCTCACTGAACACGTGAGGAATGAACGAGTACACGGGTAAGTGAGACTTGGCCTGTGTTCAAACAGAGGCTTCAGTCTACAGGGGCTGGGCCCACAGGAGCCGAGTCCAGCCCAGGAAAGGCTCAGGGCACCCGGTCCGTGACTCAGTCACTACCCCACCTGGACATCCCAGGAGGGACACGCGTCTGCACTAGGAACAGCATCCCCTCCTCCCCATCCCACCACTGTCAGCCCTTCCTTCTATGCCCTCTCCCATTTCTAGAACAAGGGCCACAGCTGTGGGGCCTCCCCAAGACGAGGACTTGGGTTTGCAACTTTTGCATGGACCATTGCATGAGAGCTGCCCACAAGCCACCTGCGCAGACCCGGCCTGCTTGCTGAAGGGTGGTAACAGAGAGGCCTGGGGACGAAGCCTATAGCCCGCATCTGCCAAGCCACTGTGGGACGCATGGTTTGCTTCTATGCTGTGAGATAATGCAGCTCTTAAGTACCTTTCAGACAACCCAGAAAGTGAGTTTCTTCTTTCTGTGAATGGCAAGTAGAAGGGGGAATTGTCAGACTTGTGTCGACCCCAGATGCTCACCATGCTGAGAGGTTGGGAAGGCCATGCTAACCTCTGTTGTCCCAGATGGAATCTCCATAAGGGAAAACCAGAGTCACAGTGGTGTTTCCGAGGACCCACCAGCGGTGAACCAGCCTCA
Organism: Galeopterus variegatus; assembly: GCF_000696425.1. Taxonomy (NCBI): domain Eukaryota; kingdom Metazoa; phylum Chordata; class Mammalia; order Dermoptera; family Cynocephalidae; genus Galeopterus; species Galeopterus variegatus. Next base: position 784 of record NW_007825311.1, read on the forward strand.
CCTCTCCCCGCCTCAGTGCCCAGGTTCTCCACC
>NW_007825312.1:0-816 GCF_000696425.1 Galeopterus variegatus
TTTTATAATATTAATTATTATGATAAAACTAATACTAAAGAATTATGGATGGAAGTCACCCTGCTGTGGAAATCTATGTTGTAACTCTGTTGTTTCATTTCTACCAAAGTTATCTTCTGACTATAATCTTTTTAAGTTTTTAAACATTTTTACATAATTTCAGACTTGGAGAAAATTTAAAAGATATACTTCATAACATGTTAACATTTTACTAAATTTGGTTTATTTTCATCTTTTTTTCTCTTTCCATAAGTATATTTATGTGTGCACGTGTACATGTAGACACGTGCACATGTTTACATAATATTTTTTCTGAACCATTTAAGAGTAAGTTGCAACATAATTCCCCTTTCTCTCTAAATTCTTCAGTGTATATTTCCTTAAAATAAGGAATAAGAATGTTTTATAAAATTAGATTCAACAGCTGTAATTCAATTGATTGTATGCTGTTTCATAATTATAATTCATAAATGGTTCAGGTTTAATAATACTAGTCATACAATCTAGATGCAAACTAGCATAGATGGTATAATTTACACTGTAATTAAAAATTTTCTACTTTGCTTGAAAATACACTAAGACTTTTACATATACTAAATCATCCCTTTTACACACGCTGCCTCTGTTCATTACCCTCGTTTGCGTGACTCAGAATGGTCTTTCCAGGGCAATATGGATTCTATGAGTATATTTCTTTAGTTATTTCTGATAGGAGTTGACTGTTCAGTTTTCAAATAAGGCAATTTAAGGGAATCTGACAGCAGGCTCTATAAGACTTCATAAAGTTATTTAACTACCTAATATAATTTTTTTTTT
>NW_007825313.1:0-816 GCF_000696425.1 Galeopterus variegatus
AACATGGAATGTCTTTCCATCTTTTTGTGTCCTCTTTAATTTCCTTCAGCAGTGATTTTTATTTCTCATTAGACAGATCTTTCACCTCTTTGGTCAAATTGATTCCTGGGTAGTTTACTTTTTTGGTGAGTACTGTAAATGGGTTTGCTTTCTTGATTACTTTTCTGCTAGTTCGTTGTTGGAGTATACACTACTGACTTTTGAATGTTGCTTTTATATCCTGCAACTTTACTGAAATCGTTTATCAGTTCTAAGAGTTTTTTGGTGGAGTCTTTAGATTTTTCTTTATATAGGATCATGTCATCTGCAAATAGGAACAGTGTGACTTTGTCTTTTCCTATCTAGATGCCTTTCTTTCTTTCTCTTGCCTGAATGCTCTGGCTAGTACTTCCAATACTATGTTAAATAGGAGTAGTGAGAATGGACATCTTTTTCTTGTTCTTGTTCTTTAGGGAAAAGTTTTAAGCTTTTCCCCATTAAAGATGATATTGGGGGGGGAGGGGTTGTCATATATGGCCTTTACTGTGTTGAGATACTTTCCTTCTGTACCTAATTTGCTGAGAGTCTTTATCATAAAAGGATGCTGAATTTTGTCAAATGCTTTTTCTACATCAATTGAGATAATCATATGGTTTTTATCCTTGATTTTGTTGATGTGGCACATCACATTTATTGACTTGCACATGCTGAACCATCCTTGCAGCCCTGGGATGAATCCCACTTGATTGTGGTATATAATTTTTTTGATGTGTTGCTGTATTCTGATTGCTAATACTTTGTTGAGGATTTTTATGTCTATGTTCATCAAGAATATTG
>NW_007825314.1:0-816 GCF_000696425.1 Galeopterus variegatus
CCTGCTAAAATACACTATGGAGTCTGGACCCAGAAGAACCTCACTTTGGGCCAGTCCCAATGTCTGCTTAGGGGCTGTGGTCAGCGTGGGCTGAAACCCACACTCACAACCATTGGAGGTGAGAGTCCCTTATTTGCAATCTCACTCAATTTAATGTCATTGGAAACGCGTGTTTGGGAAAAAGCAAGTATTTTGTCCCACGAGTCATGGCCTTGGTGATTTTCTACACAGGAAGAAGTACATGGTGTGGGTCCTAGCAGCATTTCTTTTAGGACTTCAAGGAGAAAGTCTCAGGAAACCTTCTGATTATGACTAAATTAATGTATTAATCAATATAGAGATAACCCAATGCTCTCCTTTAGAAATATAAGTTTAGCTTATACGTCTCAGTGGCCCACCTGATGCCTTTTCTAAGACATTTGCTTATATTTCTCATGCTCTCCATGATGGTTTAACTGTTATTTGAGTCCTAATAATCATAATCTCCATCTCCTTTGACCTGATTTCTTAATAAGCAGCCTGTCCACTGAACTCAGGTTTAATAAGAAATGACCTTGCTTTGTATTTCTTTCTCCTCAGCTGTGTGGTAATAAAAACTATACAAAATACTGGATACAAAAGGAATGACAGTAAAGTTAGGAGAACACAAAGTGAAGGATATCATTCAAAAATGCCAAGTTATTTGAAAATTTCTTCTATGAAAGTTATGAAAGTATTCAAAAATATTGAAGACAAGTTAATGAAAAAATCACTTTGCTCCCTTGTGATGAAGAAACCAAGTATAGCTGAAAGCACTCCCAGCCTAGATCTGTAACT
>NW_007825315.1:0-816 GCF_000696425.1 Galeopterus variegatus
TGGTAGCAAATCTTGCTGAGCAGATTTAGGCTTCAGTGACCTTTCTATGCCATTACAAATAGTGTCGGCAGGTTAACGTGATGCAGAACGTGCTCACTGTTGTAGAAAAAAAACCTTAACGTCTTTATCAGGCTTTTTTTTTTTTAAGGATACTAAAGGCCTTCGTTTCACTGGTTTGTCCATTTGAATCTGCCTGAATTGGGGGCCACTTTACACTAGGCATGAAGGGAGTGATAATTATGTCTATACCAAGGGTCAGTGAGCTATGGATTGCAATACTTTGCAGAGACATTGCATTTACTGCAAAGCTACAGTCATGACCTTATTATTTTATCTGCCTCCAGCCATGTGGACGTGAAGGACACCTAATATGTTTGTTTACTTGTCTCTGTTTTATGAGTCCTTGCTAGGCCATTTGGACCTCTTTTTTGCCTGAGAGGCCCTGACTTCTAGCATTGCTGATGGTTTAAAGAAAAATATGCCTATTTCTTTTATTAAGAAATACATCATACTCACAAAAGAACATATCGAAAGAATGTCCAGTTTAAAGAAGAAAAATAAAATAAGTATCAGTGGACCTAGCATCCTGGTTAAGAAGCAACATTAGCAGCTCTCAGAATCCCCTGGGGACCCTGCCTGACTGCACCATCTCCCACCCCACCTGGAGGTTTCAACTAGCCTGCATTGTGCATTACTCATTCCATTGCTTTTCTGGGTGGTTGTGCTATAGCTATCCTAAAACAGTACATTTAGTTTTGCCTGTTCTTGAACTTTATGTAACTGGAATCGTCCTGCCTATATTCTTTTTTTTTTTTT